>NC_037683.1:96332928-96632928 GCF_003255815.1 Theropithecus gelada
AAAAAAAAAAAAAAAAAAAAAAAAAAAAAAAAAAAAAAAACAAAAAACCTAATTCTAAATGTAGCATGAAACCTGTTCATTTTTAGATGTTTGGTATAGAAATATAGAGTACTTAATTATCAAATTAGTTACCTTTTCCTTAAAAAATTATCAGTACCCCAGCATGATAATAAGAAAATTATTTCTTAAAATACTACTTGATTTCAAACCAATTATAAAGTGAGCACTGTTTTCTATACAAAATTTCCAGGAAATCTTTTAGTAGAAATACATGTTTCAGAGAAGGAGTTTGAATGAATGAAGAGCTATTCTTAGAAAGAAAATAAATACTTTGATCTACTGCACTATTTTCGAAAGCAAAATAGAACCATAAGGCATATATTATGATATCCTGGACTGAAGATGGTCTGGGACACAGAAAATCACTATTATCTGTGAAACCATGAGCAAGACTCCTTTCTCTGTTGCCTGCAGACAGAAAGCAACAATGTTATTCAGCTATTAATATTTACTTATGGCCCAGATACTGGAACTGATTCCTGCTTTCTGTGAAGGAAAGGTGATCCATGAATAAATATCACTTTGGTCATTATCATCGGCACACACAGATAACAGATGGCTTCCAATGAAATAGCGTAAGAAGCAATATGGATCTGTAGAAAGAAAATTTGTCTTAAAGCATGATTGGGGTAGAAGATTAACCATGGATAAATATCCCTGTAGCCTTGAAAAACTTGCCCAGTCCTAAGATGAGGAAAACTCTTACAAACAAATGTGAAGCTTTCCATGAGACTTCTAGAACCTTCAAACCTCAGAATGTATTTGGGCCATCCTCTTCAAAGGTTAGACTGACACAATCTTGGAAACAGAAGCATGAAGACTACTCTTAGAGAGTAGTAGAGAAATCTTAGAGATTTTCAGAGAAGGGGAATTTAAGTTTCCTGGGTTAATCATGTTGCTTCTATCTAATTTATTTTGCATGGCCACATTTATCATGCTGAAAATTCAGTCCATGTCCACCTGTTTTTCTTTTAGCAATAGTGCATTTATTCATTCAATAATTATTTATTCAGTGCCTCTTATATGACAGGCACTGTCTTGGGAGCTGGGATTTAACAAAGAACAAGAGGCAAAAATTCCTCCACTCATGGTGGAGGAATTCTAGCAATAAACTGTTTATTATTATTCTAGCAATAAACTGTTAAATTCTTAGTAACATCCTTATTTCTTGTAAAAAAAAAAAAATGGGTCAGCTTCTTTGATCAAAGCTGGTTTTGTTTAAATTTAATTCCTTTAACAAAAAAAAAAAAATCAGCTACATGAAAATCAACATTAGTTTTATTCTCACAATTTGACAGCATTATTGGCCGGTTCTTTTTTTTTTTTTTTTTTTTTTTTTGAGACGGAGTCTCGCTCTGTCGCCCAGGCTGGAGTGCAGTGGCCGGATCTCGGCTCACTGCAAGCTCCACCTCCCGGGTTTACGCCATTCTCCTGCCTCAGCCTCCCGAGTAGCTGGGACTACAGGCGCCCGCCACCTCGCCCGGCTAGTTTTTTGTATTTTTTTTAGTAGAGATGGGGTTTCACCGGGTTAGCCAGGATAGTCTCGATCTCCTGACCTCGTGATCTGCCTGTCTCAGCTTCTTTTATACCATTTTTCATTCCCATGTTCCCTGGAAATGTGCCTTAAACTGAGGAACAGTTTTTCTCCATCCTGAGAGGATACCCTGTTCAACCACATATGCATCCTTGGAGGGGCACACCTGGAGTGTGGAGGAAGAAGGGGACCTAGCCAGCCATGTTACCCAATCAACCCTGGAAAACAACAGAATTGTCCTCACATCATGTTTCCTAGGAAGGAAATAGAGACCAGTCCTGCTAATTTTTCTTTTTTTGGTTGTTGTTGTTGTTGTTATTGTTGTTGTTGAGATGGAGTCTCCCTCTGTTGTCCAGGCTGGAGTGCAGTGGCGCCATCTCAGCTCACTGCAACCTCCACCTCCCGAGTTCAAGCAATTCTCCTGCCTCAGCCTCCCAAGTAGCTGGGATTACAGGCATGTGCCACCATGTCTGGCTAGTTGTGTATCTTTAGTAGAGACAGGGTTTCACCATGTTGGCCAGGCTGGTCTCAAACTCCTGACCTCAGGTGATCCACCCGCCTCAGCCTCCCAAAGTGCCGGGATTACAGGCGTGACCTACCGCACCTGGCCACTCCTGCTAATTTTTAACCACTGCCACCACCACCACTGTGCTTTTGCTTCCTAGTCATTAGAACATTTAGTCTTCACAGCAGTCCCACGGGGAACAGACGAGTAAGATGGAGCTGAAACAGAGTGGAACAGATGAGTAAGATGGAGCTGAAACAGAGTAAGTGGCTTGTCTACACTAACAGCTCTAGCAAATGATGATGCAGGAATTCTCATTTGGGTCTGTCTGATTCCAGCTGTCCTCTTCTTACGAAAAGCATATACTCTTATTTATCTAATGAAATCATAGAAAGGATTATTAAACATAAGCCATCATTATTTCATATACCACAGAATGGCATAATCTAAGATAAGGAGCATACAGATTTTGAATATCACCTGGGCATTTTCGGTTCCTTCTCTGAGTCTTACCTTTTGTAATAAAAGCATTTTTTTGTCCTCAAATATACATTCCTGTAAGGGGCAGACCTTCCCACTCATGCCTGTATTAATTAAAAGTTAAAAGAAAGAACTACTCAATGCAAGTATCTAGTTATATACTTTGGAGAAAGGAGCTTCAGCGGCTTCCACTTCAGAAAGACAGAGCAATAGCAGACAGGAAAGAAGTTCACTTTAGTTTGTTCCAGGAAGAACAAAGACTCACATCTCCTGCGAGTGAAGAAAGAATCAGACCTTTTCAGTATATTTAATTTTAATTAACTATGAAAATGTTTTCACAATGCAACTGTATAAAACTAGCTAGGAGTAATTGAGCTAAAGAATGTCAAAACAATGATTACAATCAAGATATGATTGTTATTGCACATATTTTTGATTTGTGGGAGCTATCTTTTTCTCCATGTTCTTTTCCTTATTAAACTTAGAATTTGATGATTCATAAGTGTGAGTTTGGTAAAAGAACAGGTTAATTTGACATTATTTGGATAATAAAGCATATTCTTTGCAAAAATGTAAACTCCTGGAGCCTTAGTCTTCCAATTTCCCTTCTCCCATCCTAGTACAAAGCTGCCTCTGTCTAGTACTGAGCCCCAGAAATATTGCCTTGCTCTATAGAACAAAACAAAGCACAAATCATCTAGTGGCAGCAATTTGAGTGAGGACCTTGACTAGGGGGCAAAAAAAATGCCATTTAACCCCAAAATGATAGGACCTCATGCTCTAAACCACTCATCCAATACCGTCAGTCCCTGAGTAATATTGTCTTTTCATGTAAAGTTCCGTGAAAACTTCCTGAACATTTCCACATGCAAAGCACTTGTACTAGATATTTAAGAACAAGAAACTGAATAGATAACCAGGCTCTCTTCTCTGTAATCTGTCACAAAAGAAAAAGATATATGCAAATAATCCTGACATAAAGTAGTAAATTCTGGGATAGAGAGAAAAACAGGACATTGTGAAGAGTAATCCTAACTGGATATTATTATCTTTTATACTTTCTGCTTTTCATTGTAAACTCTTGGAAACCAGAAATGTATCTATTATCCAGAATCTTTGCATGAAACGAGTGTTTTAGTCAGTCGTCTTTTTTAGTAAGGGGCAGAAGTTCAACTTACATTAGGTTAAAAAATACCGTCTTGTATATTCTTAAGCCTAGGAGTAGCCTAATATCAGCTTCAGGCAAGTTGAATCAGGTTCTCTAAGGAAGACAGAAGAATTTCTCCCCCCATCCCCTGTCTCTGGTTTTCTCTGTATTCTCCAAAGACTTTCTTACAGTAGGATTAAAGGTAGCCCCAGAAATATTGCACTTGGTTAGTAACACCAGCAGATAAGTTATGGAGATATGTCTTCTCCAAAATGTTAGCAAAACATCATGAATTTATTCTTAATGGCCTGTCATAGGTTGTGTGATCAGCTGATTTACTATATCTGGTCCACTGGAATATGAGTCACTGGAGCCAGAGGAAGAACGGGACGCAATGACTGGCCGGTCTAATTCGTGTGCCCACCAGTGGAGCAGATGGGACCAACTTATCTTTTGTTGAAATAAGTAAACAAAAATGAGCTGCTCTGGATTGCTTGCAAGGTTTGTGAAGAATTAGCTGAGTCAGTGATCAGTAAACAATCCCAGGAGCTTGCTCTGGTAAGGTCTGCATTTTTAAAAATGGTGTCATAGATATCAGAAAGTGAACATGGTTAACCATTTGTAATCATCAGAAAATAAGAAAGGAAAATAAATAAAATAAAATAGAAACGGTAGAAATCAGCACTTGAATCATAACACTTGCAAACTAGACTAATAACATGTATCAATCAGAAATTCTTGTATTACAGTTTTTAAAACTTCCCTGAAAAGCCACAGGAAAAAGGCACCTTTTATTTGAACTATGGAATGATCTTTATTGCCAACAATATACTTAGCCTTCAAATGAAAATAAATTAGTCCTATGAAAACAATGTCTATGAAAACATGCTTAAACGTCATACATTATACCTTGATACATTATATTTTCAAGGTATAGGAACCTATAAAAATGTGCCAATATGGTTTTCCTTAAGTGCCATAATTTACATGATCTTATTTATTTAAGCAATTTCAATCAACTCATTGAAAGCTTTGAGTGGTTCTTACTTCACCAAACCAGAGGACAAGCATATGTTTCAAGAAGCCAGCGAGTGACAAGCCTCCAGGAAGATGCACCACAGCATCACAGGCAGCTGTCCTCACATGTCTATCCTGGCATCTCACAATTCACGTCACTTGCCCAACTCCTGGCAAAAGTCTACTTTTACATGGAAACGAATCTCTATTTACTCCTGATCACACAATTAAATAAGCTGGCCATTCCCAAATAATTCTGAATGTTTTCTCAAAAAGGTTATGCTTTCCTAATTTTGACTCTTAGGAATTTCCTAATTGTACCAAAAGCAAAGATGGTGTTTTCTCTTTTAAAAAGTTGCTCCAGACCAATCATTTTCAGCTGAGTTACTATATCCGGTAGGAAACTAGGGAAACTACTTTTTGCCATAACATTGCCAGAACCTAAACATGTTTCCCACTATGAGAAGCAATAGCACTGAAATGAATGTCATCGTGAACAAACACAAAAAGATTGAATGGGAACAGTTTGTATAAAAGCATACACTGGACATTTCTAACCTAGTCATACAGATTAAGAGGATGCCCATTGATGTAAATCAATTCAAAGGTTGAATCTGACTTTCTTGTCCCTTGAGGAACGAGTTGCAGGTATTGGCTGGCCTTTTGTTTGAGTTTGACGGTTACTTCACACTGTACTTGTAATTTGTCTTATGAAACACTAAAACATATTTCTTTTCCAGTCAGGTTTATTGAGGCATAATTTATAGCCAGTAAAATTCACCCTTCTAGTCCTAGAAGTTTTCACAATTAGATACAGTCATGCAGCAACCACCAAGATCAAGATTAAGAATGGTTTCATCATACTGAAAAGTTTCCCAGGCTCCTCCAAAGTCAACCACTGGCCCCTGGCAACCATGACTATGTTTTCTGTCCCGATAGTTTTGTCTAGAAAGTCATATAAACATAATTAGAGAGTGTGTAACATTTTGAGTTTGGCATCTTTCACTTTAAGATTCATTTATGTCGGCTGGGCGCCAGCCAGGCACAGTGGCTCACACCTGTAATCCCAGCACTTTGGGAGGCCAAGGTGTTTTGGATTGCTTGAGGTCGAGAGTTCAAGACCAGCCTGGCCAACATGGTGAAACCCCCATCTCTACTAAAAACACAAAATTAGCCGGGTGTGGTGACAGGTGCCTACAATCCCAGCTACTTGGGATGCTGAGGCAGGAGAATTGCTTGAACCTGGGAGGCAGAGGGTGCAGTGACTCCACTCCAGCGTGGGCTACAAAGTGAGACTCCTCCCCGCACCCCCTACCCCCAGAAAAAGATTTATCTATGTCCTTATGTGTATCAGTCATTCAAGAAGTGTGGATTAGGATATTTTCCTTTAGGGTCTCTCTTATTTTCTAAAGCCAAAGACAATACGAAAAACCTGAATCTGGCCATTTATAGTGTTATCTGTAGTTATGAAGATAAGGATGTAAGTATGGCTAGTTTCCTTGGCATGCCAGGGTAAGTAAGGATAAATACTCTTAGGGCATAATCATAATATGTGGTTATCACAGGCACTAAATCTCATGCTCATAAGAGCTAAGCCTTGATGAGTCAAATGATTAGGCACTAAAATTAATCCGGAGACACCAGGCAGAGCTTGGATATGGTTTCCATTATTTTTTCTTTATTGTGATGATACTGTCATATATATTGATGACTTCAGAGTATAACACGTTAGATTTCTTATCTGACCTGCCTCTCACAAAATGAATTACTGTTGAAGCAAAGGAATTAGCAGACAGTCCTCTTAACAGGAGTAGGGGACAATGGATAGAGGCCCCTGTTTCTCAAACTTGAGTCTTGAAGTGCCACCTTCATGATTTGGGTTCTACCCACATATCAAATCAAATTATCATTATTTAGCATTTTATATTGTATGTTTCACAGTTTTACTAAAATAAATGTCTTTTTAAAAGGACTTTTTCTCCTACTATGGCTAATAGAAAGCCATTGTCAAATATATAAGGTAACTATGAAAAATACAACAATTTAAGAGCTCTACTTATGTGAGTCCATGTATCACCCCACATCCTGCTGAGTTCTTGAGTATGAGGAGGGGAGTGCACACACACACACACATATGGTTTTAGAAACACTACAATTACAGTAGATGTTTTTGGCTGAGCAAGGCAAAGGCCAGTGAGATTCAGCCACATTCTCCCTCCATTAGGTTACAGTTGGCGTGTGGTCTATATCTCCTTACCTTAGATGAAAACATGAAATAAAACTTTGGCCCCAAAAGACTTAAAGAATTTATTCACCAAAGGGCATATTCATATTTCATGCTAGTATAATCTTCTTATATAGCTGAGGGGTATTATAGAAATCTGTGCAGAGAAGCATCATATTTTCTAAAAAAAAATGCGTCATTGGAATCTCTTCTGACGCATGGTCACTGTGCCCTTTGACAACTAACCTTCACAATGTTAATCATCTCATCTGTTGGAAAGGGACTAAAATGCTTGTTCCATTTACTGTTTAATAATGCTATCAAAAGGATTAATGAGAGAAAACCTCTAGAATACTTTAAACTCTTTCCAAAAAGACAGCAGTAAAACAGCAGGTGCCTCTTGTGAACACACATTTGTCTTCTTCCCATAAACTCATCCTGAAGGACATCAGGCTTCCAGCTTATATTTAATTGGCTGATTATGTTGTCACTCTTGAAGCTCCTTGCCAAGTTACAGGGAAGAGTTTTCTTGGAAACTGTAGTTTCCAAACTTTCTCCAGCTATGCAGTTTAATTACATCAAGCAAAATGACAACAGAGCTCATAATTAGCCTGGAGATTAATTACTGCTGAATCAGTCCAAACATCACAGCTACCAAATTCAACACAGGTGCTTAGGCAAAGAGAAAAGAGTTTTCTCAATACCCAGCAGAAGGTGGACATGGAAGATGTGCTTTATGACTGTCTTCCCATGAGCTTAAACACACAACCTGTGCAAAATGCCTTGTGTCTTTATAGCCAGGATGTCCCTAAGTATTTTTAAAAGAACCAGATCCAAAAACACTCCAAACAGTGACACCATCAATACTGTAATGCACAATGACTGAAACAAATCTTTTTTTCTATGCAAATTTCTCAAACCTAGAGCTCCCTTTCCCCTTCTCATTTCTTATCTGATTATTGAAGAGTCTAAAAATCCTATATCATTCTTCTACTGCTTTCAGAATTAAAAATGAAAGAGCAATAGGGAGATGTGGTTCAATTGGTACAAAGTTTCAGTTATGCAAGATGAGTAAGTTCTAGAGATCTGCTATACAACAATACAACATACTGTCTGTAGTTAACAATACTAAATTGTGCGTGTTGCAATTTAAGAGGGTGGATCTCATGTCAAATATTCTTACCACTGAACAAAGGGACAGAAGGAAATTTTTGGAAGTGACGAATATATCTGCTACTTTGATGGTGGCAATGGTTTCATGAGTGTATGCATATGTCCAAATTCATCAAATTGTGTACATTAAATATGTGCAGTTTTTTTGTTTGTTTATTTTTTGAGATGGAGTCTCACACTATCTCCCAGGCTGGAGTACAGTGGCACGATCTTGGCTCACTGCAACCTCCACCTCCCGGGTTCAAGCAATTCTCCTTCCTCAGCCTCCCAAGTAGCTGGGATTACAAGCACCCGCCACAACGCCCAGCTAATTTTTTGTATTTTATTTTTTAGTAGAGATGGGGTTTCACTATGTTGGCTAGGCTGGTCTCAAACCCCTGACCTCGTGATCCCCCCACCTCGGCCTCCCAAAGGCAGTTTTTTAATATATCAATTATACCTCAATAAAGCTGTTTAAAAAAACAAAGAGAAAAACAAGTGAAAAACCTGTACCTTGTGTTCATCCTGTGGCTCCTGAAAGTGAGTAAGCTCTGGAGTGAGCCAGCACGCTCCCACACAGAGTGTTGAAGCACTGCCAGATCAAACACCCTCAAGTCAACAAACACCCACCTGGAGCCTTCTATTACCTCTCGGAGAACTACCGGAAGAAGAAAAGGTTGAGTTAGGAAGGCAGAAAAAAGGAAGCTGGTCTTATTTACAAATGCTGCCCTTTCTTATTTCCTTTTACCTACAGGTCATTTGAGATACCTTTAAATATATGTAAATCTAGGATACAACAAAGACAAACTATATCCCCAAGTGATTTTAAGGTGCAACTAGAGTTGATAACGGGTCTGGAGGAGTCTCAAAGAGATTGGCCACATTATATAACTGCTTTCGATTCGTAGGAACAGGCAGCCACGTAGTGGAGAAGTAGGGGGGAAGAACGAGGCCAGAATACAGGAAACAGAGAGAATGAAGAGACACAAATCAGGATCCCAGAAGCTTGTCTACAAAAGAAATTAAAGGTGTGTAGTAATACACAAATACGTGATTCTTAAACCATGTAAGAAACAAGCATATTTGTCTCTGAATTAGAAGTTGATGAGGATTGCGAAGAAGCATTTTTAATGGGTTTATTGGATACAGGGGTTG
Source organism: Theropithecus gelada (assembly GCF_003255815.1). Lineage (NCBI taxonomy): Eukaryota > Metazoa > Chordata > Mammalia > Primates > Cercopithecidae > Theropithecus > Theropithecus gelada. Next base: position 96,342,203 of record NC_037683.1, read on the forward strand.
TTGGTTTGATTTTCTGTTTGCTTATTTATTTGTGCATTCAGAGGACTGGGGATTTCTTTGTTATTTTTAAAAACCTAATATTGACTAAAAAGAATAAACTGTGTTCATGCATCCCAAAGGGAAATCCATGGAAAGAAAAGAGGAAATGAAATGTGGAGCAGGCCTTGTGGAGTGATTTAAATAAATGAAATGTCTGCAAATGCATAGGTAGGCCTAATGCTTGTATCCTAACCTACACCGAGACGTGAGGGAAGCGGCTGCAAAGCCATTTGCTTGCACAAGACTGGAGGAGAGAGTACATGGCTGCCAGGAGAGGAATGTTGTCAGAGCGACTTCAAATGAGCACAGCCAAGCTCTTCAACGCTGAGAGGCCGACCACTGTGCAACCAGCCGCACCACCATCTGCCCAGGCTGCCTTCTCGGTGCTGGGCCAAGTCAAGAGCAGTTCCCCCACCCCACTTTGGAGGAACCAGGGCAGGTAAGGCTCTAGAACACAGTTCTGCTGAAGGAGTGCAGGGGTGGGTGGCCCCAGAGACAAAGACCTCCTGAGATAGCCTCGGTGTGTGCAAGCACATATCCCCACATCCATGTGTGTCCTTGCTATGGTAGGAAACAGTGCTCAATGAGGATGTTTCTCCTGTCCCCTTCATACTCAGATCTCCGGATTTCCAGGTGGGATGGCTCAGGTCTGCTTGGTGTAGCTGTGATGTGAAATCTGAAGCTTATGCATTCAAAACTCAACTCTACATCTTACTTACTGGCTAATCACTGGTAAATCATTTCATTTTTGTGAGACCCAGTTTCCTCACTTGTAAAGAGGGCAGTGTAGAGTATTAGAGGCCTCTTTGTCTATCCATACCATTTTACAGCTAAAGAAATCGGGAACCAGAGAATACAAAGTAAATTCCTAACTTCACCCAGCTAACTGACCGCTATGCAGAATCACCACCCAAATTTCCTGGCTTGAGTCATTTTCTTCCCCAACTGTACTCCTCTGCTTGAGTATCTCTCCTAACTCTTTTTCAAGAGATGATCTTAGGAGACAGTGAGAGCTTATGGTTCAAGATAGTCGACTGACTACACACATCATCCTCCACTGCCTCCCAAAAGCCTATTGGATTCATGGAAAAGATTTTTAAGAGGAGAAAGAGGATGGGAAGCGGGGAAAAGTCACCAGCTATAAACCATAAAGTCTGAACAAAATGTGGAAAGTAGAAGGAACATTGAGATTGGATTGAGGGAGAAAAAATTTCAAAAGCAAAAATTTAAAAAACTGGTTTAAGTTAAAAGGGGTACCCTCAATAAGAACTTTATTAAATATATAGTATATAGATTATGCATTAAATAAGGTACATAATATTACACTTTAATATTAAATTTATTAAATACATGTAATTTGTATATAATATGTAATATGACATATATTAAAGTTTATAGACATGATAGACTACTGTGAAGCCTTTCTAATACATAGTGGTGAAAATCTTTATATATTGGCATGAAGGGATGTCAATATAATGTCAAAAGGAGAAACTCAACATTAAAACCGTGTGAATAGCCGGGCGCAGTGGTTCACGCCTGTAATCCCAGCACTCTGGGAGGCCAAGGCAGGCAGATCACAAGGTCAGGAGATTGAGACCATCCTGGCTAACACAGTGAAACCCCGTCTCTACTAAAAATACAGAAAATTAGCCAGGTATGGTGGCACGCACCTGTGGTCCCAGCTACTCAGGAGGCTGAAGCAGGAGAATCACTTGAACCCAGGAGGCAGAGGTTGCAGTGAGCCAAGATCGTGTCACTGTACTCCAGCCTAGGCGACAGAGTGAGACTCCGTCTCAAAAAAAAAAAAAAAAAAAAAAGGCTGTGTGAATTACATAAATCTACTTGATGTGTGCATGTAATACACATTTGTGTAGTAAAAATGCTAGCACTTACACAGTAAATGTAATGCCTATGTAAATGCCTACAACACTGCCATTAGCACCATTATAAACAGAAGGAAATTGAGACACAGAGAGGTTAAGCAATTTGCCCAAGGTCACAGAGCTACAGTAAATAAGTGGAAGGTCTAGGGCACAAATCAAGGCCACCTGCTCCTGAGTCAGTGTCTCACAGGTGACTCTCAGCTTGTCAGCAGAACACAGAGAGCTCTGAAAGAGTACCCACCCAAGTCTGACTTCCCAGAGAGGTGATGGATGAAGCATTTCCATTTTATTTTTATATTTCCCTATTGTTTAATAGCCTTCAATAAGAGTCCTTTTTTTTCATTTTGTTTTTAAAAGTATTATACCATGAAATTGGCTTTTTTCAATGCACGACTCTATGAATTATTACACATGTATGGATTCATGTGAGCACCAGCGTAATCAGGATACAAGACTGATTCATTTTGCCCAAAAAACTCCTTCTTGTTCTCCTTTGTACTCACACACTCCCCTCATCCCGAACCCCTGGCAAACACATGACTTCTTGAGGAGATTATGCAGTATGTAGTCTTTTGAGATTGGCTTCTTTCACTCAGCATAATGCCTTTTACTTGAAAATTTATCCAAGTAGTTACATGAACTCATCATTTGTTTATTTTTTATTACTGAGTAGTATTCCATCATATGGCTGTACCAGTTTGTTTATCCATTCACCAGCTGAAGGACATCCGGGCCGTTTCTAAATTTGAGTGATTATGAATAGAGCTACTATCAGCATTGGTTTCTGTAGGAACACATATTTCCATTTCTCTTGGGTAAATACCTAAGAATGTGCTTGCAAGGTGTTATGATAAGTGAATATTTAACTTTATGCAAAACTGCCAAACTGTTTTCCAGAGTTGCTGTACCATTTTGCATATCCACCAGCAATGGATGAGAGTTCCAGTTGTTCTATATCTTCATCAACACTTGGAATCTTCAGTGTTTTTTTCATTATAGCCATTCACATAGGTGTGTAGGAGGAATCTATGCCTTTTTAAATTAAAAAGAAATGTAAAAGAATTGTACACCATTGGCAAATGTAAGGCAAATAGTTTATATCCTAAGCCACTAGTAGATGGAAATATAAATAAGAATTATATTACAAATTTTATTAGTTTATTAAATATTTTAAGCATCTAATATGTACCTGCTGTGCTCCTCATATGCATTAATTTCAAAGCCTTAGGGATGTTCATGTGCTTTATAATTTTTCTTTTAATTTGTCATTCCTACTTTCTATGTATTTACAATGTTCTCAGTTTGTTTTTGTAATCCAACACTAAAATGTAATAAAAAAGAATAGAGAACAGAAAAGGTAATATATTTAATTCTAAATAATTATTATTTATATTAATAATTTGTTATTCAGGAAAACATTTTCCTCTACGGATATACAAGTTAAGATAAGAGGAAGCTCACACGGAGTTTACTCAGTTATAGAATTTCAGCTATTTGCTCCACCTTGAATCCTTATTTGTTTTGTCATATATCAAAAGCATTGTAACAGGCGGAAGAGTTCGTTTACTTCCTACAAATGTCTTGTGAATGCTTGACAATGAGAAATTAATTAGAGAAGATATAAAGGCCAATTGATTTTCTGGCTGCCAATTGTCCACTTCGCAGATTATTTATGGAGCCAGAAAGAAAATAGAAAAAAAGGTAAAGAAGTGTGCCTGGGCTAGAAGGCAGCAAAGGGGCTGCCCAGGAAATCAATTACAGTCATCCCTGCTGGTTCAGGATTTCCACTGAGTCTTTGCCATGTCCTCCTTGCCAAACCTGAGCCACACGGGCCAAGCAACTATGAGTGGAATGCATCAGCATCCAAGGACCTCTTTCTCCCAATTTTGTGTAGATTTCCAACAACATCTTCAATGATGTAGAGAGCAGATGCAGGAAATCACCTTTGCAAATCAAAACCCGTATTACAAACAGGCTGACCAACATGGCCCTTGTCTGAAGGAAAACGGGAAATACTCTCGGAAATTACATTCACCTAAGGAAAGTACTATATTCAAGGAAAGACTTGCACTTCTACCCTAGCGCAGTCTCATGATGGTTCCTGACCCCAGTTCTTCCAAACCACTTCAAATTAAACTAATTAGTTAGAAATGCTTTTCGTAATTCTTTTGTGCAGGGTCCTAATTTTTGAGTAGAATTTTAAGTTTGGTTGGATATATGATTTTATATTTTAGTCTAGATTTCACAGATAAGATACTGAGGCCTAGGGAAGGGAAATGGACTTGCTTTAAGACAAAACAATGTCAGAGCAGAATCATGACAAGAAAAAAAAGCTTTCGCATAACCCCACAACACGGATCAAATTTATTTTTTCTGCGTATTTATTATGCCTCCTGAAGGAAAGTTATTAAAATACATTGCTTTGGGAGATTACTGTCATCATCTATGACAAATTGCATTTGTTAATGATGCTTCCTTGCAGAAATACCACTCAAGAAAGAAAAAGTGGGAAGAGAAGGACAAGGAGGAGATCAAGGAGGAGGAAGAAAAGGAGGAACAAGAGGAGGTAGAGAAAGAAAATCCTCAGAATGCATATTAAAAACTACTACAAAGTGATTGGGTCAAACTACTTTTTGATTAAAGTTGTTTTTAAGAATAAGCTCTCATTCTTCATGAGTCCCAGCTGATCCTAAAATTTTTACAGTTTCATCCTATCTTAATTGTATTCTAGTATTCTTGTCATATGAAAAAGATGCATTATACAACTGCAAATTAATTTCAATTCCTCAATCAAATTTTAAAGGATGAAATTCAGCCACTCTGCTTTGGCCATTATTATTTATCCAGGAACAGCTAATGTGGAATTGGCCTTCAAAGTGAGTGAGAATGAAAAAGGATCCAAGAAAATGGCTGAGATTTCTGGAAGCAAAGATAAGTAATGGATTTTCTGTTTCCAAAGAGTTCATTTCTTGGCTCTATGAAAATACATTTAAGTTCGTTTATGACTACTTAAATTCTATCTAATACCCATAGTTAAGGTATCCCTAAAAATAATACATCCTGATGTGATCTGGCTTCCCTGGGTACCAGCAGAGTGACCTCAAATGCTGGTTAAATTGCCCTGGTTCAGCCACCTCTCTTTAAAATACCTAAATGGATACTTTTAGTTTAGGATTTCATAAGTAATAATCATAACTAGTAATTATTAATCTTAACGTTGTATCATGCACTCTTTTAAGTGAATAATGCATGCTAGTTCATTTAATCCTTGAACCCTATAAGGTAGGTACTACTGTTATCCCCATTTTACAGCTAAAGAAACTGAAGCAAAGGAGACTAAGATACAGATAGTAAAAGTCTCACAGCATATACAAGTGGAGCAGTCAAATAAGCCTGTGCTTGTGAAGAAACAAAACCCATTTATGGGTGAATTATGTAGGGTTTATTAAAGAGTTAATTTAAGGACATACATGAATAGATAAGGATTTTCAGTAAATTACAAAGTGTTAGCATGGCTAAGCATAGTCTGGGTTTGTTGTTAATTTCACCTCACTAGGCTTTTGTTAGAGCTATTAGCAGAAAGTGATTAGAAGCAGATCTTTATCCTGGGTGACACTCCTGTCTTCTTGCCTGGTGCTAATTCTCTGTCTCCTGCTTCTAGTAGTTCAACATCTGATACTCATTCATGTCACCATTGTTTGGACAGGTCTTTCATAACCAGTATCTATTGAGAAACATTTTAACTCCTTTCTATTATTGCACAAATTTCAACCTTTAAAAGAGAGAGCTTTGTTGTCTTAAATCTAAAAATTTCATGTGAATTTCTATTGCACTAGCTACAGGTTGGTGCAAAAGTTATTGCGGTTTTTGCCATTCCTTTCAATTTGCACTAACCTAATACATACTTCTGCCTTCACCAGCATTACATGTATAATTCCTTTAACTGCCATGCCCTCTGCAAATGCCTGCTGAGAAACTGTGAATCTCTTCTGGGTTTTATGGGTCTCCCTGGCTTTGGATACTCCCTGAGTATCACTTAGTTTAAGGGCCTTACATATACCAGAGCCTCTTAAACTCTAGCGTTTCTATATCTCACCTGCGGATTTCATTGAACTGCAGATTCTGGAACCTGGGATTCTGAATTTCTAACGAGCTCCCAGGGGAAGCTTATGCTACTTCACAGACCATACTTTGAGTGGCAATGACCTAAGAGATTTTTCATTCCTTCCTTACCAATTTCTTGTATCCTCCTCCCATTTCCTGCCCCAGCTGCAATATCTGGGTTATATTATTTTCACATGCAACCAGTGTTTTCTCACCAGGTTTTTGGATTTTTTTTCCTCAATTTCTATGGTCACTAACATGTATGTTTCTATGTTCTCCTAAGGACCATATAATCTAGAAATTTTCTCAAGGTTGTAATTCGGGGTAAGGTATAAGAATAAAAAACCACCTCTGTTGCCCTTAGAAATATTTAATCTATAAATAGACAGGCTGTGAAGTTGCTCTCACCTCATTTTGTATTTATCCTCCTCTAGCAGCTGAAAGTAGAACTCAGAGGAAATGGAAAATAGATGAGGGGAGGGCATTGCCCGAGACAGCTTTCATCAGTAAAGTACCAAAGTAATTACTGCACCTGACAAATTTCTACTCCTTGTTTTAGCCCAGTTTAATAAAAGAAAGATTCAACAATGGTTTATATTACCTGGCATTGCCTTTAATTTTATCAAGCTCCAGTATGAAGACTCTCCACGTTTACACTAAAACTGCTTTTTCTCCTGAAGTTCATTTGTGAAGGCAGCCACTGGGGCTTTAATCATCTTTTCTTCCATCTTTCATTTCTAACACACTGTGATTGATAATGGCTCTCCCAGGCCCCCCTGTGAACCAGGCAAATTCTCCATCATGTCAGACCCAGGTAGTCAGTGGTAGAGAAAGCATTCACTAATTAAGAACAGAAAGGCCATTTCAAATACTCTGGCTATAACGAGTTAGCATTTCACATTCACGGTGGGCTGCATTCAAAGGTAAGGTCCTCTGACCCGATGGACCTGGCTATATTTCACCAAGCTTGGGAACAGTAGGCAAACCCTTGGCATTTCAAAAGTTCTGTTGAAATCTAAGGTAATGAAATGCTGCTTGTGTCTGAGAGCTCAAAGCCCTTAAAATAACCTTGTCAGTATTAAGCAGATCACAGGAGTTCAAATCTCAATCACTAAGGTGCCATTGTCTCAAGGAGCACTTAGGAAAACCTTGAAAATGTTTTATGCCTCCAGGATAACTCTTTTAACATTGATGCTACTTAAAAAGTTCATTTCCTATTACTTTCTATAAAAACCTATAGATGATCATTTTTTGGATGATTTTAAAGGAGTCTGAAAACTCAGTCTAATTTGTAGGCAAGATATTTCAAAATCTATATTGCAGAAGTATGAGTCAGTAATTGAAATGCATTTGAAATGTGACTTCTATGATGTGTATGGCATAGAAATACTCAAATGCACCTCATTACAAAATGCTAGGACATAGTGGAAGTGTACCTAATATGTTCTTACAGTGCTGCTTTAAGAATTGTGGCTGATGACTGATGTAAATCTTCTAAACCAGGAACTGGCCAGATTCTAAGGCAATGCCTCAGACCTCTGCTCTCAAAGTATGAGGTTCAGAACTTTGCACACTAAGGATAGAAATGACCCCCACTAAATGCTCACCTCCAACCAGGCAAAAAATAATCTCCCTATTCCTGAGGTCTGATAACAGGTGTTTTAGTGAAATACCGAAGAATGAGATAGGAACTAGACAGATCATCTCCAAAAAATCCTGCCCAGCAAGAAGAGCAGGAGCGTGGGATGGCCACAAACTGGAGAATCACCAGAACAAAGAACTGTAAGGATGTTAAGACAGAAGAGGCAACAAGGAGTTGCTTTCATGGGACTGATGATCGTACTTTAAACAAACACTCATTGGAGAACTATTTGGATAAGGCCCAGAAACTCAACAGTTGATATTCAACGTATATACCTGGCCAAATACATCTAGCAATTTTTGAGTGCCTTGAATTGCCTTTGGTTTCTGCTTGTGAGCATAAATTTAAAAATGTTGGTAAGCAAAAAATTGCTGATTTGTTATAGGTCTCTCTTTCTGCAGCACTTTATTCTCTCTATCTATGCACATGCTAAATCTTCCCAGTACTTTCTTGGGACCCTCAGAGACATCTTGCCTGGGTTTCAAACACAGATTTCATTTGTTCTTCCACTTTGGCAGCCCCTGGCATGTCAGGTGTCTGAGGATGGCTCTGCAACCCGGAAGCTGCTACTGTGCCCTCCTTGAAGACAGCCACCTCCACTAGCTCTTAGTCTTCCAGGAAACCAAGAGTGGTTCATGCCCTGAAGATGACAGGACAGTCCTGCATGTCCTTTACTCTTGTTTGAGCCATGTTCCATGCAGAAATGCAGAGGTGCTCTCTCTTTCCTTAGGACACAAAGCTAGTGTCAGGGACTGAGCTGAGGAGCCAAACCTTCTGGCCACCTCCACCTCTGTATCTCTGCATTAAGGTATTTGAAGCAAAATCATTCCAGAATCCAAGTGCATTTGTGAAATGCATATATGTAATGTTGAGCTTGAGATTAAGAAAGTGGCTTAAAATTTTCTTCTTAGAGCTTAAATTTTGGGAGAGATTACCAGAATGGAAACTAATATGCAGATCAATGGACATGTTTTCAAGGTTAGTGGACAGTTCTATTTTGAGTAGTTTGCCACATAAAAAAAAAAAAAAAAAAAAAAAAAGCTAGTCTTCAGACAATGTAAAAATAAAATAAATTGAGTGCCATGGAGCAAGAAGTACAGTAAGGCTTAGCAGGGCCACAGGCACAACCAGACAAGAAGAACATATATGCTTTTGACTCCTATTTTCTTTCTTTTATAATAATGTAGAAAAATTTGCAAAAGAATGTGAATTTTGAAGTGTTCCTTGAGGCAAATGTACTGTACATTTTCATATTTGAATATAATGTTAAATGTATTCTATACTTAAGTTCTTTCCCAGGTAACGGAACACAAGTCCATACCTATGCAAAATGACAGTTGAGAGTAGCTCTCCCAAGACAGACACTAACTCTGGAGAGTGCCAGCACCCAGCCTTCACCTGGGATTGCCCTGTACTGACTGGCAGGATATTCACGAGTGAGCAGGTAGTGAAGGATACTGGGGAAGCAGGTAAGAGTTCTCCCTCCTGCCCATGACAGAGAGGGCTCACCAATATGTGGGCTTTTCTACAACAAAAACACCTACCTATTTTCTAAAAGGTATTTAGTGACTGAGACAAAACCTAAACATTTCTTCTGACCTAATTATACATATTCATAAACAAATCCCCAAGAAAAAAGACCCTCTGTAAAGCAAATGCTCTCTCCCCTCTCCCCCAGCAAATTTTCTCGTCTTCACTTGAAATGAATGTGGTATTAACAGTTGTATTGTTGTATTGGGAATCTGAGCATAAAGAGACCACAAAAATAAACAAAGTGTAGTCCAAGAATTCTCAAGAATGGACACCATGAGACTATTGACCTGTTGGTAGCTTGAATCATTATTTGCAATTATTACACAAAAATATAATTCTATGTATCCACGCCTTTTGCCATGTGACTTAGGATTCTTGCCCTGCTGCAGTTGTGTTGAGCTTGACCCTGCAATCTGTCAATGGGTTGTGGATGAGAGATAGTGAGAGAGTCCAAGGCTGAGGCCTCTGGTGGTGCTTTGTTTCCATTTGCTCTCTTGCACTTTTGCCATTTGCCATATGAAGGGGAGGCTCTGGGTAGTTGCTGGTCCAAGGAGGATGAGAAACTCACGGAGCTGATCCAAACCCAACATGTGCCACAGCCTGGGTCCTGGAGCCTGAATCCCAGAGTCTAGACTCACCCAGTCAGAGTGCACAAGACCCATAGTCCTGTGAGCAAATTTTAAGGATGTTCACAATGCAACACTGTTGCAGAAATAGCTGAGTAATACACTCCACACACCTGCTCCTGGTATGGACGTATGTACATACACATGGTTCTTCACTACAAGTTGTCGAGTTCATAGAGTATAACTGGAATCTATTGATGATCTACCTAAAACAGTCTAGAAGCATCTTTCTAAATTTATGCAGCAGTGGGCAACATCTAGCTTCTTTAATTCTACAGCACAAACTTGCAAAGTAGTACAGAAATTTCCCATATAATTGTCTGTTTGTTTCCACTTTGTGCCAGGATACAAATTTTCTTCATCTCTCTCTTACTAGCTGATCATGAGATTACATGATCACTTAGCACATCAATTCTTCAAAGGGGGCAATTTCAATTACATGGAAGCCTCCCAACATTGTCATTAAGAAGGAAACGTAGTAGGCGGCAAAATCCCAGGCTAGACAAGCATATGGGAGAACTAATGATTACCTCCAAAGTCCACATTTCCTTAATTATAGCATCATGTTCAGTAAAGTTAAGGCTTTGTCAGTCGTCTGCTAGAATCTCTGAGCTTGAAAGGTTTATGCATTTATGGGGGATGGGAATCTGTATTATTTAAAATTGATATGTTGTACAAGGGGAGGCTACCATCAAAACAGAATGAAATAGATTACACTGCAGTCTTCTTTTTTCAAATAACACATTCTTTTGAAAGAGAGAAAATAAATAGAAGAGCAAATCATCTCTTTCATCACACATTTCTAAATCCTGCGCTCTTATGGTACCCAAGCGGAATTCACTCTACAGAGTGTACATTCAAACATGACGCAGCTTGATTGCTAACCCTGACAATTGCGTAGATTAGTAACAACTCTCCACCAAAAAAAAAAAAAAAAAAAAAAAATGCAAACTCAATGATGTTTCAAAACAATGTCTAATTTTTTTTTCAGGGCCCAGATAAGATAAAATAAATAATTTCAGCAAGTGTTTCTTGAGCTAGATGTGAAAAGCTATGCCCTTAAATGGAAAGAAATACTCTTCTGTGATGATTTTTTTGTCTCTGAAGGATAAAATAAATCTAATCTAATCTTTTACAAAACTACTTTATTAAGCTGGGTTCAGTAGCTCTATAACAGAAAGGACTGATGCCTGGGACTGGGGGATGGGAGGAGAGTGGGGGTGAAAGAAGAGAGGAAATGCATCCTACTGAGAATGATGGACATGAAAAAATTATTCGGTCTTTTTTTGCTAGTTCCAGGTGACCCTGTCACTCAAATGGTCCATATTTTCCTTCTATGTTTGTGAACGGAGTAGGAAATGGGAGAAATATTTGCCAGGGAAAGGATTCTAGCTAAAGCAATATTAGACAGTGCAGTTCAATGGAAAAGGATATCAGACTGGGGCGGAGACATCTTGGTTCTTATCCTAGTTTCACTCTTAATTTTCCCTGGAGCTTTGGAGATGTCAGAGCTTTTAGAATGACCAAGGTTATTAGAATGACAGAGATTCAAACCAGCTTCTGGGTCTCCATTTTATCACCTGTGAAATGAATAACACCTAAACTACCTACTTCCACTGGGCGTAGATAACCAGTACTAAAAAGACATGTAAGGCAATGCTATGCAAACAATATTATTCTTTCCACATCTCTATTTGTATTTATGATTTGATCATATATTTTATTACTAATATGGTATGTTATACTGGCCAAGAGGCAAATGAGTTACTCTAAATGGTTCCAACTAATGCTTACCAGAAACTATTTTTCAAAAACAGATGTCAAACGAGTTTTACAATCTGCCTCAATTTAGATTTCTGGAGTCATTCTCCCAAACCATTCTCCATGTGTCTAGTTACCACAAATGGTTGTCATACCTCAACTATTTACCTTCTATATTGACTCATGCTAGTTTCCTTGCCTAAATCCCTTCCCCATCATAGTCCCTGACAAAAGGTCTTTGGAAGGTATCCTCTCTCCTAATACACACTTCTTGAATGCTTCCCTATGTCTTATATTCCCCTTGCTCCCCAAATCCTCTCAGCTTCTCCTGCAGTATCCTCTTTCAGTCTTCCCTATGAATGTCACCAGCCATCTATCAGGACATACCAAACTTACTCCCATCCTGCCACCCACCCACCCACCCACAGAATAACAGAGGTTCAGACCAGCTCATTCCATGCCCCCTATACACGAGTGCCTTTGGCTTTACCTGGTACCAATGGAGGCTTCTGCAGACTCAGTCTGGGGAGAAAGAGTGGACTCTACTTGGGAAGAAGAGTGTGATTTAACTCCGTTCACCTCCCTCTACCAGCTTTACTAGAAGGGGTGAAGGGGTGCGTGTGGGGGGTGGCAGTTCTTTTTAAGAAACCCAGAGGCAAACATAGCTGGTCTCCATCCTAAGTCATCTTCTGGAGACCAGTTGGCCTGGTATATCTGAAGACTGTCCTCCCTACCCACATCCAACCCAGGCAGCAACTCATAGGACTGATCTTGTAAACCTAACTTCAACCCAACACCCAGTGACAACTCCTCCTGACCATATTATTCTGAAGGTTCACTTGCTGTCTTTCTGGGTCAGCTTTTATTTGACAGAAATCAGTATAAACTCCCGGAGATAGCTAAGATGATGACTGGTGCAAAGTTCATACCATCTCTCTGATTACCAGGTTTCTGCCCTGGGAGAGGGACTGGGGGATTCATTTCATGCCTCTAACAAGAAATCATTTAACACAAAGGTGTGTGTTTCATAGGAAGCACAAGACCACAATGAATTGCACATATAACCAAAGTTTCACAAAGAGAGAAAGAGAGAGAGAGAGAAAAAAAAAAAAAAAAAGAGGAAAAATACCTGCTTGTGAATTCTAACAAGAGCCCTTGATGAATTGAGAGTCCCAGTAGATTCATCAAGGGTGTGAGTGTCTCAGAAGAGTCTGGATAATGTGATTCACCTTATCTGACTCTTTCCCATCGAATTAATGGAGGATTTAATTTAGATTGTGAATATGTAATCGAAATATTCTTATTCACAGAATGATCCCATAAAAATAAATTCATTGCTACATCATACAAATCTGAGATAGACAACTCTAAACCTTTTTATCGACCTTGTGCCCATCATCATAGGAACAAAGAAGGCAAAAAGAGTATTTCTGTATCTTTCTCAGAGAGTGGAAACAGATGCTTTACGCACAGGCATTCCATAAGTACTACCGTCTTCACAGATATGTAAATATAGGCTCAATGGTGAAGGGGTTAATTATCTCTTTACTATCCCTGTTATATACTTACTTTGCCTTTCTAACTTTGTCATTTCATCTCTCTTTTTTTTCTACTACAAAAATTCAATCTTTGGAGTCCTGAAATACAAGAATCTATGAGGCACTGGCAAATGTCCTGGACTTTCAGGACTTGTTTTTAATGCTTTAGGATAGACTCCATCTGAGATAAAACTCTCTGATCCAGACTTGATTGTTAACCACCTTCAACATGTGACCGTGGGTACATCACTTACCCTCTTGCTGCTGTGTTTCTTCATCTGGAAAATGAAGGCACCGTAATGAGGCTCCCTGTCTCAGAGGGCTGTAAGGAAGGGTCATGATTAACTCATTTCCCAGACGCAAAACCAGAATCATACCGCACAGTAATAAAACAGAAGCAATGAAGACACAGATATTTTAGGATTCTTAAACTAATGAGATGTATGTATTTATTTAGCTTTCAAATGCGATGAAAGACATATTTCAAAACTTGGGTATTACTAAACTTTAAACTGGGAGGCAGATACTCATGGAGAGAGCATAGGGTCGGGCATCCTAGGAGTCTTTTTTTTTTTTTTTTTTTTTTTGAGATGTAGTCTTGCTCAGTCACCCAGGCTGGAGTGCTCTGGTGCGATCTCAGCTCACTGCAAGCTCCGCCTCCTGGGTTCACGCCATTCTCCTGCCTCAGCCTCCTGAGTAACTGGGACTACAGGCGCCCGCCACCACGCCCGGCTAATTTTTTTTTGTATTTTAGTAGAGACAGAGTTTCACCGTGTTAGCCAGGGTGGTCTCGATCTCCTGACCTCGTGATCCGCCCATCTCGGCCTCCCAAAGTGCTGGGATTACAGGCGTGAGCCCCCGCGCCCAGCATCCTAGGAGTCTTGACCTCACTATTGCCTTCTCCTCACCAGCTGACTGCATGAGTTTGGGAAAGATGTTAACTCCATCAGTCTTTCATTCTCCCCATGTTCATTGGATATGCTGTCGCCAAGTTCCCTGCCATGCCAGCAGCTCACAAATTTCTATTGTGGTGAAGGGTCTTCTCCTTTCTTCCATAAACATCAGTAGACATTGCTTCCTTTTACCTTATGGCTCATATTTCAGTGGCCAGGTATGCAATGATAGACCAGAATTACATCTATATATGCCAAGTTGGGACCCTTTTTGAAATAAAATATTTTGTTTATCACATTATAAAATAAATTCCAAAATAAAATTATATGGAAATGTTTTTAGAAAGGAGGCAGTTTTTGACAAAACTTTGGTTGTTTCCTTCATAGTTTTATGAGAATACAAATTAATATATTATTTTCACCATTCATATTTTAATAAATACAGGTTTACAGTATATATACCATATTAGTGTGTTCTCATGCTCCTCATAAAGATATATGTGAGACTGAGTAATGTATAAAGGAAAGAGGTTTAACTGAGTCACAGTTCCACATTGCTGGGGAGGCCTCACAATCGTGGTGGAAGGCGAAGGAGGAGCAAAGTCACATCTTACATGGTGACAGGCAAGACAGCATGTGCTGGGGAACCGCCCTTTATAAAACCATCAGCTCTTGTGAGACCCATTCACCATCACCAGAACAGCACAGGCAAGATACACCTCCGTGATTCAATCACCTCCCACCAGCATCCCTCCCACAGCATGTGGAAATCATGGGAGCTACAGTTCAAGATGAGATTTGGGTGGGGACACAGCCAAACCATATCACATACCTATTGCGAGACTGTCTTTGTTTTTAGAAATCCTTCCTGGCCAGCAAGTATAGATCTATTTTATTCGTTTTTAGCAGCTGTATTATATTCCACTATGAGCTTCTACCATAATATGGGCAGCCTTTGGATACATTTTTGTGTCTAATTTTTCTCAATCAAAAATATTCTGTTCAGGGCCAGGCGCGGTAGCTCATGCCTGCAATCCCAGCACTTTGTGAGGCCGAGGCAGGCGGATCACCTGAGGTCTGGCTAATACAAAAATTAGCCTGGCGTGTTGGTGCATGCCTGTAGTCCCAGCTACTCAGGAGGCTAAGGCAGGAGAATCACTTGAACCCAGAAGGCATAGGTTACAGTGAGCCGAGATCGTGCCCCTGCACTCTAGCCTCGGTGACAGAGCGACACTCTACCTCAAAAAAAAAAAAAAAAAAAAAGTTCCTTTTAGATCATGGGCATAGAGGGTAGGAGGATAGTTACCAGAGGCTGGGAAGGGTAGTGGGGAGCTGGAGGGGAGGTGGGGATGGCTAACGGATACAATAAAATAGAAAGAATGAATAAGACCTACTATTTGATCACATAACAGGGTGACTACAGTCAATAATAATTTAATTATACATTTTGAAATAAAGACTGTAATCAGATGGTTTGTAACCGAAAGGATAAAAGCTTGAGAGGATGAAGGCCCCATTCCCCATGATGTGCTCATTTCACATTGCATGCCTCATGCAATGTATCCCATAAATTATCTCATGTACCCCATAAATATATATACTTACTATGTACCCACAACAATTTTTTTTAATTAAAAAATCACTTTTAAAAAAAGTATTGGCCAGGCGCAGTGGCTCACGCCTGTAATCCCAGCACTTTGGGAGGCCAAGGCGGGCAGATCATGAGGTCAGGAGATCGAGACCATCCTGGCTAACACAGTGAAACCCCATCTCTACTGAAAAAAATACAAAAATTAGCCAGGTGTGGTGGTGTGCGCCTGTAGTCCCAGCTACTTGGGAGGCTGAGGCAGGAGAATCGCTTGAACCCAGGAGGCAGAGCTTGCAGTGAGCCGAGATCATGCCACTGCAGTCCAGCCTGGGTGACAGAAGCAAGACTCTGTCTCAAAAAAAAAAAAAAAATTATCTGTTTAGAATATCCTTATACCTATATTTTTACACATGTAAATGACCATTGCAGAATAATTAACTCAAATTAGTAGCTTGAAATCATATTTTGGGATGTGTTTCAGTTTTTAATAAGCCTACATGTCAGTATGCACAACTTACTCAAATACAGCCCAACACCCCATCCTATACGGCAAATGAAGAATGTATAAAACGTAAGTTATTGTACATGATAAAAACTTAATTAGCCATTTGCCTCAAAACCATTATATCTTTTTAAAAATGTCTGCCTCCTTTGTTTGCTATAAATATTCATTTAAATACATAAAATATACGAAGTAGCATTTTGTCTGCATCCCATCAAGCAAATTCATTGAGGCGTAAGGGCTGTATAAGCAGTGGGGCGGAAGACCATGCTATTACATGGATAAATGCTCCAGAGTTACTGAAGCAAGACAGAAACAATTGCAGGAACATGGGGCTCAGAATACGCTGAGGCAACCATGTTTGTGGGCAGGGGGAAAGGAAGGCGATTGCTCAGAAATAGGAAAACCAGGGATCCCGTGATATTCCATAAAATTAAGTTCCAGTATTTAGCTTGATTCAGATAAATCATTCCTGTTATGCCATCTGCCTATCAGATATTTTACATTCATCAGGAAGCCATGGCCATTTAACAGACGTATATAATGGGACGCTTTATAGGATGATTTTCTTTTAATCACCCAAAGGTCTAATAGGGTGGTTGGCCTGCTTCCCTAATAAAATTTAAATAGCTTTTGCCTCAGGTCAAAGTGAAGTCGTCTGTCCTAAGAGGAGTTCATCTGTGACATGCATAATAGCTGCCCAGTCTCAAGAGGCCATTTGAGATTACTGCTTCTGTCGGGAAAATAAATAATCACCACACACACACACACGCACGCGCGCTCACACACACACACACACCAGAGGCATTGCAAGCAGCAGTTCACTAACCAAAGCAAATTGCGGCCTATAGTCGTGTCTTTGCCCTACTAAAGCCCCAGAGAGCAACACAACCTCCTTGTACGTCCCCCTGGCTTGGCACACCTCCTGATTCTTCCGTCTCCCACTACAGAGGCAGCCCTGTGGAAGAGCCCCAGCCAGATTCCAGCAGCTCAGGGACTCTGCAGGCTCCGTTCTTAGCTCTCAAGCCCTCAGGCTATGGCCTTATATCTCCAATGTGGTTCTGTGGCTTCCCTCCCATTTCCTACCACGCTGCAGCTTCATCCATCCTTCTGTTGTATTTTCTGTTTGGCTTTTAGTGGTGGCTTCAACCTTAAATTCTGACTTGGGAATCACCCCTCAGGTCCATTCTCCAATGCTGAGCCCAGACCCCAGGTCCCAAGGCTCTTATCTGGAAGGAAATTGGGCCTACCAGGTGATGAGCATCTAACTGGTTAATCACATAATAGAAGTGTGTATGCACACATACACACAAGTTAATACATGTTTCCAACTATTTATGGTTGAGTCTGCCCAGTTACTTTTACAAGTAAAGCTCAAAAGGCTTCCCCTGGACTTGCCTCCTCTGCCTCCACATCTTGGATCCATTTTCTCATCATGAATATCTTTCTATCCTTGTGGCATTAAAGTTTAATAGCTAAGGCTGCTCTAGTACATTTGAGTTCAAGTCCAGCACGAAAAAGTCTCTATGTCTGTTCCTAAATTCCAAGGAACATATTTGATTGTATTTTACTGACTTTAAATCTATCTCATGACATCATCTAAACCAATTGTTTTGGGCAGAAAATTTTTAAACAATGATACCTCCAAATTTCACCTGAAGCACATATATTTTAAGGATTGGAGAGAATCTCCAAGGAAACTCTACATATGTTGCTGGAAGAAGAGAGAATAACTGGCCAATTGCTTTATATTTTTGTGCCAATTATTTAGATTAAGAAGTAGTTCAATCCAACAGTTCCTAAATCCTCACAAAATCAGATAGTGAGAAGCCTTAGCAATCATCTAGCTCCTAGCTATTCAAAATGTTCCTCATGGACCAGCCACAATATCATCACCAGGAAGCTTGTTAGAACTGCAGCATCTCAGAAAGCCTGGACCTACTGAATCAGAATCTGCATTTTACCAAGGTATCCAATTTATATAGTAAAGTTGAAAGTTAATGATACAGACTGAAATCTCAACGTACAGCTCTGGAAACTGGGGTGAAGCTAATGAACAGTCTTGCTCAAAGCCATACAACTATGAAGTGGGTGGAACTGGCACCAGAAATAGAATCTAGGTCTCTTGTCCTTTAGACATGGTTTCACTTCAAGTTGACATTACTTTGCATGGTGAGCTTTCTTTCTTTCAATTATAATGTTTTTAATTATGTTTTAGTTATCAAGACATGCAAATCAGGGTATAAATCATTATGCATTTAGCATAGTGGTTCAGAAATACAATCAAAGAGGCCTGAATTTGAACCTCAGGTCTAGTATTTGCTACCTCACAAATTTGGGAATGTTATTCAACCTCTGAAAATACAGTTCCCTTATGCACCTGCCTCAAAGATTATTCTAAGAATTGAAAGAGACAAGGCATCTATGTATATTATATATGTTTGAAACTTCATTAGCATCAGAGCACACAGAGCTCAAAAACATTATTGTTATTATTTTCCATAGGATAACATTTTTCATCATTTCATTTTTCTTCATCCATGTCTTTTTAGGGATCAGCAATACAAAATAGATAAAACTGATTACCTCCCATCAAGGAGGATATACTCTATCAGAAGAGATAGAGGAGTTACAAATTGAGCTGTGACAAACCCAAAGCCATCAGCATGAACATAGCACCTCCAAAGCACAGAGAGGAAGCAATTAATTTTGTCTAGAAAAGGAGAATAAGACTTCACAGAAAAAATTACAAGAGCCTGCCCCTTGATGTGAGCCTGGGAGTTCTTCGAGGTATTCCATTTAATTTAGTTTTTGAGGAATTAACAAGCCATTTGGTGTTAACAGTTGGGAGCATTAAAAAGTTAATAAGATTGTCTCTCCATCAGGATCATAGAATCCTAAAATGCAGAGATGACAGTGATTTATGATGGAGGCTGAGATGTCTGCCGAATATTTCCCCACTCCCTTACAGTGAAGTGGGGACCTGTCATTGGTTGTCAGGGACGAGCTGGGGGCAGAAGTGATACGTATGGGTTCCAGAACAAAGTCCAGAAGAGAAAGTCCAAGAACCCTTAGTCCACGTGGTGCACTTACAAGATGGTAGCATTTCAGCGACTGTGAAGCAGAGTCACCCACGGCCCAAGTCAGACAGGCTGTACAAATGAGAAATACATTCTGGTGGTGTTAAGTCATCAGATTTGGGGCTCACTTGTTGCCATAGCATGATGCAGGCAATCCTGACTTAACATCTGATGTTAATGTTCATGGAAAGTGACTCTTCATTTTACAGTGGACGGAAGGATGGCCTAGAAGAAGGGGCGGGGAAAGAGACTGGCCTCAGATGAAGTGGAGGACCCGGGTTATCGCTAAACCTATCTAAATTTTTTACTAAGTAGCAATGTATAATAATATTTTATCTACTCACACGACAGTATTTTTAGAATGTAATCTTGAAATCCTCATAAGGACATGCACTCTGGTGCGGCCCATGAAACTCAGCCTGTCATTGGGTCATAATGCATTTCAGTATTACAAAAACAGTTATGAATTGCCTTAAGCAAAACAGACCCATCTGTGTGTCTTTGCATGCTACTTCAAAGCCACCCAACCATCTAAAACCAAACTTCTGAGGAATAAATAGGCAACAAGGTTGAGTCCCAGAGTGTCATTTTTAACCTCCAGCATATTTTTGCAGCTGAGTGGTAAACTCCTCCCAAACATTTCTAATGGGAGGCTGACAGACTTCTAACAAAAGCAGTTCCAATGTGCCACTATAATAACCTACTTCTTTTGATTGCATTTATTTTTAATGATTATTTTCCCTGTATGCCAATCCAACCTATGCTGCCAACCCAGAGAGAGGGGGAGGGGAGGAAGCCGAGGACCCAGTACGTTGTCTTGGGCTGCACTGCCACCTAGAGGTAGTAGGATAACCAACCAACTGCTGCCAGGCCAGCGGCAACTGTGGAGTTAACAGGGCACCTTTCTTCCACTGCATGGGGCTGGGTAAAAGAACCTACATTGTTCCCTCAGTTTCACTTAAACAAAGCCGATTATGAAATCAAAAAGCATGACCATGGGTATGTTCGTGAAAATTATGATTGGCCTGAAAGTGGGAGGTCCTTTAAGGAATGGTTGCGAGGGACAACTGGAAAACGGTTTTCTCTGCAGTTCTTTTTATTACAGAGGTTGGATTTGATTTGCAGCTTGAACTGAATTGGCAGAAAATCATTTAGAAATGGAATGTTACAAAAGTCTGAATAGGTCCATATGGTCAGAACTGCAATTCGATTGCAAAAATGGAATGTATTTGAAAGTTACTAGGGATCAACTCAGAGCACAAGAAGTATTGTGGGGACAGAAAAATGGACAAAGCCAATGACAACTTGTTGCATACTTAAGTTCTGGAAATGACAGAATTGGACAGATATATTCTTGATAACTGTCACTATCTTGAGGGCAAATTCAAAAGCCTTCTTGTTGATAAGGTCTTTATTTGGCTTTCTCCTCAGGCAATGTCAGTGTGTGCACAAATGCAAACCATTTTAAATAAACCTGAGAAATTTGTATTTGATGAAGAAGTTATTGCAACAGTATTAATACAAACACAAGTTCAGGGAAAAGATAATTTCGGTAGGCTTTTGCAAAGATACTGATTTAGTCAACATTATTAATGATACTTGTGATAAGAAACAGGCAAAAAATGGAAACAAATCATTCCTGACCTCAGGGATTTTCAACTGCAACCTCTTCATGACATTTTAAGCCAGTAATAAAGGCTCCTCCTTGAACTTAAGGAGCATATGTACATCAGTAACGCGTTCCAGGGACTACAGACCATGTGGCTGCCTTTGTTTGTATAAATTCTGTGAGAGCAAAAAATGATGTGGAAAGGACAGCAAAGCAAATCCACAGAAAAGGAAAAAAAGGATTTTGCAGTGCAAAAATTTCAAAGCACAAAATTCAAAACTAGGCAAATTAACAATCTCACTCCTTGGAAGACATGGTCGTTTTCAGAGGGGCAAAACTTGCCACAGTTAACTGTTTGTATTTTTGAGGACTCACTGGGGTTCTGGTGCCGGCTCAGTTATTTACTCATTTTGTCCTGAAACAAAATGCACATGTGATGAGTCCTATTGTATTTCCATCTTACAGATGAGGATTGGGAGGCACAGAGAGGCTAAGCAAACTTGGAGGTAAAGCCTGGATCCCCACCCAGGTAGGTAGTGTGTCTCCAGAGTATTTATTTGAGTCTTCAGTCTCCTAAGTTGCTAGGACTACAGATGGATGTCACCACGCCTGGCTTTTTTGTTGTTGTTGTTGTTGTTTTTTGAGATGAGTTCTCACTATATTGCCCAGGCTGGTCTCCAACTCCTGGCCTCAAGAAATTCTCCCACCTTGGCCTCTCAAAATGCTGACATTACAAGTGTGTGCCACCAAGCCCAGGCTCAAGTCTGTACTCTGAAATACTAAATTTAACACTGTCTCCTTAAAAGATATTTTCTATAGGACAAGTCAAGAGACTGTAATGCTTTTTTCTGTGCAGTTGTTCAAGATGGTGTCTCCGAAAGGTGATTTTATGAAGGTCATTGCTTGTATCTGCTGCCATTCTAAAGACTTTCTTTACTTCTTGGATTCTAGTTCAGGTCAGATCAACTAGCTAGTAACAAGGGCCATAAACCCTTATCAGTGTTCTTAGACCCAATGTTTGTTTCTCCTGGATCCTTCTCTGCTTGGACCTGAACTAAGCCATTTTTCAGTCAACCCATGAGGAATTTCCTTTTCTCAGCCAGCATTCCTGTATACTTCCCCCTCCCAGGCTTGGGCAAAGGGGACTTTTCTGAGGTCAATTCGTGTACCAGGTCTGAGGTAGGTGTTCGATAAATATTTGAATAGAATCAATGGAGGCGTTTCTGAAGCTTAATCAAGCCAGAGGCATTTTTCAATATTGATGGGGTCCCTAGCAGCACTTCTAACCTCATCCTAGGTCCCAGGTGGTTGAAGACAGAAAGTGGTCAGTTGGCTACAGGCATTCATTGTTCCTCCCAAGGTGCCCTCTGAGAGAACTGAAACCCTGAAAAGACTCAATAATAAGATTTAAAAAAAAAAATCAGCCAAGGGAAATAAGGCTCATCTGCAAATGTCATTAAACTGAATGCCTCTTTGTTGTACCTTGTAGATCCTTCTAGTTAGTGAGGGTGAAAGGGAGGTCCCTATCAATCCTCGAAGCTGCCACTGTTCATACAACATATTCAGTTGGCAATAGCTTTAATTATTGTCTCATGCTATCAGGATATAATAAAATCTAAATTATCCATTGGGTTGGAGAAAAGGAAAATGGAGGAATATGAAATCTGGAGGTATACTCCTAATACTAATCCCATTGGACGGTAGCTTTTGTTCCTCTCATTCAGAAGTATTGACTGAATGACTGAAAAAAGAACTAACAGATCAACCAACGAGGAAACAAGTAAATGAAGAAACCAAGATGTCCCCGGCCAATCAAAGGTAAAATGTTGCCATAGGCAGCCCTGCTTGTACCTCTGTTCAATGGACAACCAAGTAGTCCATTTTCTCCTTGTACATAGGCAGTGTCTGGAGCCAGGATGTATAAGCTAACTAGTGACCTAGCTGGCCTGATCAGGAGTCGGCGGCTCCAGCAAGCCTAACTCCACAGAGCCAGAGAGCATTCATAGCCTCGTGTCCAGGAGAGCGTGCCAGCGATAGAAGCCAGAGGTGTGCATCTGCAGTGAGTCGTCAAGATAAAGGAGGTTGGTGGTAGGTATTGGAAATCAAGAGAAAGAGCCAAGGTGAAGATCCAAGAGGTTAGAGAGCCACATAAGGTGAGCCAAGCAGATTAGAGTAGGTGCGCAGGAGGGCAGCTTGTGCCAGCACCGGAGACCACAAGTATTTTGCTTGGCTGGGCTTTCTTTTGGTTTTGTGTTTATTTTTTAAATGGGTAATACATATACATGGAGCCAATCTCAGAAGGTTCCAAAACGGATAGCAAGGAGTTATCTCATTCTCACTCTTGTCTCCCAATTCCCCAATTCTCCTCTCCTGAATTTCTTCTGTATCCTTCCTTAGATAGCCTATGCATAAGTAAGCATATGTGTATTCACATCCTTTATACCACAAACCACATCATGGTATACATATCAGTCGGTAGCTTTCTTTTTCACTTGACAATACATCTTAGACATGGTTCCAGAGCAGTATATATAGAGCTGTTTCATTCTTCCTTGAGGCCTCATAGTACTCCATTGTATACATGTACCATAATATATTTAACTCATTTTTAAATGAATATTTAGGTTGTATTCCAATAATGCTGTAATGATAAGGCATTTTGGATATGTGTAGACATATCTGTGAAAGTGAAGCTGCTGGGTTACAGAATATATGCACCTTAAATTGTGATAGATATTGCCAAATCACCCCCCAAATGGGTGATATCAGTTAATACTCCAAACTACGCATGTGCATAGAAATACTTCCCAACGCAATTTACTATCAAACTTTTTGCAATTGCCAAGTTAATCATTAGGAAAACTAATATATCATTATGGTTTTAATATGCACTTTTCTTATAATGTATGATATTGAGAAACTTCTTATGATAAAAATTGACAGAGATGAAAATGTATTAGGACCCCTTTGAGAGGCCTCCAGTCAAAGGGGCCAATATTCTGCGAACCAAGAGACCTGGGTTTGACGTTTGAGATACTGTCTCATTGATGAAGCACTTACAATGTGCAGATATATTTGCTCCTCAGGCAGAATTTTGCTGTTCCACAGTGCTGTTATTTATCAGAAACAAACCTGATTAAATGATTTTTCTAAAGCTACCTTTCTGATAAGGGGAAGAGCTAGATCCATGTCCCAGTCAATTGGACTGCACATCCTGTGCTTTTTCCAAGTCCTGGTTTTACTAACTGCTACCTTGGAACCAAAAGACCAGTGGATCTGAGATCAGAAAACCTGGGTGTGTACATCAGTCTGCTACTCACAAGCCATGTGACCTTGAGTAAATAACTTAACCTCTTTGGTGGGGTCTCAGTTTTCTCAACTGATTTATCATAAAAACTGTAGTTGTTACCTGAAAGTCCTTTCAGGTCTCAGACTTTTAAGACTTTGTAATATGGCAAAAATTCTGATGTCTTATTGGTAAAAGAAAAGCAAGTGTCCTGGATTATCCAAATGCATCATCACCTCATCTCCTAGAAATTGAGAGCTGATATATGTAAACACCTCATTTAGAAAATGACTACCACCTTAAGCTCCTTCCTAGACACCACCTGCATTGTGAAGGAAGCGCTTTTCTGCTTTTGTTCATCTCTTTAGAACTATTCCTTTATCACTCCTTTTTCTCTTTTTTTTTTTTTCCTTTTTCCCATTACCCATGTACAGAGTCACCTTAGGCTAAGGAAACACAACTGAAGAGAAATTAATTTTTTTCTATACTATGGTTCATCTGAGTGTTGTTTCTTTGTTTTTAACATTTTAAAGCAGTCTGCAGCCTCCTCTCCAACGTAAGGACAGGCTGGTGAGAGGAAACAGAGACAGAGCTTCCCAATGGCCCAAGGCTCCCAGGTGAGTAAATCCCTTTAGAGAATACAGTTGTCATGCTCTTTATCTGTAAGATTCTTTATGAAGAAAAAACAAATCTCTGCAAATTAGTTGCTCACATTTGTATCACTCCTTGACCTAACTAGCACATACTTCCCTTCATTTGGTGTTCGTTTAGTGTTCTATGCAGAGAGTGGGGAAAACAGCCTGGCAAATAACTAGAAAGAACATCCACTCTGATCATGGGCCAGGTGTCAAGCAATGTGCAAAACACTTAACTTTCTTTACTTTTTAATCTAAATAGTCTTTAATATAGATAAGACAGATGTGGAAACTAAAACTCAAGATATGTTTGTAAGTTACCCAAGGTCACAGAATTAGGAAGTGGCAGAAGTGGAATTCAAGGCCAGGTCTGTCAGATTCCTAAGCCCATCTGTATACAATATTGGGTACAATGACCTCTGTTCCAACTCAGCAATTCCTAGGTCTTGGAAGTCATCTAGACATGAATTCTCAAGGGGGGTGATATTACCCCCTAAAGGGGAAAATTGTTTCTCTTGGAGGGGAGGGTGAGAGGGACCTTACTTTTTAAATATATAAAACACAGCTATGTGCACAGTTCATAAACATACATGTAATATATCTGTGGCATTAACATTTCCTGGGCAGAGGGCAATTAGGAAAATATGTCTAAAAAGAATTTTTTGTGGGAAATTAAAACTTGAGAAACACTGATCTAGACATATCCCTAATGCAGCTCTTGAGTGCCTCGTGCTGTGTCGTGCTGCCTCCTCTTTGTCTACTCATCTCTTTCCATCAGACATATAAACCTCTTCAGAAGGTTATATGTCTTCTGAACAGGATTGCTAAATTTGACATTATCAATCAGTGGGCAGCTACTTTTAGAATTGTAGCCACCCCTAGTTATTTTATAAAGGAGAGGTTGGAAAGCATTCAGGTTGGGCTCTATCAAGGTGTGAGCCCAACTCCAAGTGTCCACTAGGCTGAAGCAGGCTGGCCACCACCATCTGATTGGGTTCCAACCATCTCCTCAACCTGCTCTTGCTGCTCCTTGCTCTTCCACTCTCCCCAGACTTCCACTCTCCTTTCTCCATCTTCTTCTTTTTCATCTCCTCTAAAGTTCATAAAAGAAATGGCCTGACCTTGACTTTAGAGGATAAGACCCACCTGGGTATGTTCACTGGCACAAAAGTTGAGGCCACTGTGGTTCCCCACCTCTCTTCACCAGCTCAGCTGTCCTGTGTAAAATAAGATCTGGGGAAATGACTACACCTTAATTCAACCCAACCTGAATATGTAAAGTACATGAAAGAAGCGGGAAGGGTTGATGCTGAAGAAATGGCATATGACCAGGTCTCCAAGGAGCTGATGCTCTCTGCACCCCGTTTTCCCCTAAACATATGTTCAGACAGAACTTTCCTACCTTTTTCTATTTGATTTCTCCAGTCTTCTTCATCTTGGTTAAGGACCCCGAAACAACTCAAAACAGAAATCGTAAATCTTTTCAAAATTCCTTAAGTAATTTAAAAAATTGGCCTTCTCAATTTCTACCTACAGTACTCTGAAGATTACTAACATCTCCTCTCCTTGCAATTTTTCCTGCAATCAGTTTCCTCATTGAAAGTGTAACAGGTGTATATAGCCATAGAGGTCACCTGCCCTCGACTGCTGTTCTGAAAGTGGAGACACCTGTGGGTAAAGTGGACCGATCACAAAGTCTCTTAACGTTACTGCCAGACTGTGAGATCCTAGAGGGCACCAGCTGTGTTTTGTTCATCTGGTCCTCTCCTCCTGACTACACACACACACACACACACACACGCACACACACACACACACACACACACACACACACCCTCAAAGCACCTGGCTGTAGCAGGAATTCTGGAAATGTCTAGTGACTGTAGTAGTTTCCTAGGAAAACGGTAACAAATTATCATGAACTGGGTGGCCTGAAGCAACAGAAATTGATCTTCTCCCAGTTCTGTAAATCAGAAGTCTAAAATCAAGGTGTTGACAGGGCCAGGCATCCCTGAAGACTCCAGGGAGAATCCGTTTGATCCTTTTCTCTTGGCTGTTGGTGTTGCCGGCAGCCCTTGGCATTCCTTGTCTTGAAGACATATCACTCCAGTCTGTCACATGGTGTCCTCCCTGTGTGTGCCTCTACATGTTTTCCCCTCTTCATGTATGGACAGCAGTCACACAGTGTGAGGGCCCACCCTAGTCAAACATGACCTCCTTGTATTTTGAGTACATCTTCCAAAACCTTGCTTCCAAATTAGGTCATATTCACTGCTAATGGAATTTAGGTTTTGACATATATTTTAGGAGATATAATTCAATTTACAACAATGCTTTCATTAAAAAATGAGTAAATAAGTACATACTTCACAGAATAAAGGAGGAAAACAGGGAAGGAGGGAAGAAGGGAAGAAAGGAAGGAAGAAGGGAGGGAGGGAGGGAAGGAAGGAAGGCGATTTTTCATAATATTTGAAGTATTCTATCAAGAGAAAAATAGCCATCTCAGCTGGGTTTCCTGAGTTTGTGTTCTGATGAGTCATTATGTGCTTTGTATTCCTTTGTAAAACTGTCTCACATGAACAAGTCTTTTCCCCTAAGTCTAGTGATTAGCTTTATGCCTATTAGGGTTCTTTTTAAAAAGAAAATTACCTGATAGTCAGTGCTGTGCATTAAATGTCATTAGTAGCTTAGGTTAGGATCTTGTTTACTTGTTTGTTCATGAGGGAAATAATTTTATTTCTATGCTTAAGAGACTCACTAGTAACCAAGTCATGTGCATCTAGGTCTTCTTCCCTTCTCTGACTTGAAGCTTAGCCCTATGTCCCTCTGTACCCACCAAAAAGAAAGAAAAAAATACAAAGAAGGAAGGAAGGAAAGAAGGAAGGATGGAAGAATGGAAGGAAGGAAAAAGAAAGAAAAAACAAAACAAAAAAAGAAAGACAGAGTGGAGGAAAGCAACCCCACACTGTCGGGTTTTGTTGCTTCAAAGCAAGAGGAAGTGTGGCGTCTTGAACTATCAGTCTGAAGACAAGAGGCCTGGGGCCTGGGTCCGGTTCTGAGACCACAATGACAACCACAGGCTACCCCTGATTACCAGCTACTTCACCAATTAAAACAAGTGTGTGGATAATCTCCGAACTCATTCTCAGCACTAGCGCTTGAGAACTCTATCCTGAGAGTCTCCTCATGGACTGAATCTATGGAGATGAGAAAGTTTCTCCCCGACTCTGCTCCCACCACTGCCCATTGAATTGGTAAATCAAGAATTAGTTCTTAGGAGAACTGCAGAGTTTCCAATAGCCAAGACTAATGGGAAAAAAGACCCTATAGAAACTATAGTCTTACTAAAACAAGAACTGCAAGAGTCCTGATCCACCCCCAAGGAAAAGACCATTGAGATGGTCGCCTTGAATTTGAAACAGAACATTAGCCACCTTACATTGCCATCCCCTCCTTCCAAGCACTTCAACCCGATGAGTTCAGAGAGTAGAAAGGGAAGATTTTTTTTTTTTTTTAAACACACATTATAATCATTAAGTCATGAGATATTTTCTTCTCCAAGAGTATTAAGACTTAATAGTCTAGGTGATCTATTTTTTGTTTAACTTTTATTTTTATTATTTTTTAAATTTAATTTTATTTTAAGTTCTAGGATACTGTGCAGGATATGCAAGTTTGTTACATAGGTAAATGTGTGCCATGGTGGTTTGCTGCAACTATCAACCCAACACCTAGGTATTAAGCACTGCGTGCATTAGCTCTTTATCTTAATGCTCTCCCCCCAACTCCACCACCTCCTGACAGGCCTGGTCGTGTGTTGTTCCCCTCCCTGTGTCCATGTGTTCTCATTGTTCAGCTCCCACTTATGACTGAGAGCATGCAGTGTTTGGTTTTCTGTTCTTGCTTGTGTTAGTTTGCTGAGGATGATGGCTTCCAGCATCATCCATGGCCCTGCAAAGGACATGATCTCATCCTTTTTCCATGGCTGGGTGATCTTTAAGACATGCATTGGCTAAGACAGGGTACTGTAGTGCAAAGATTCTACCACACCTAGGTTTGAGTCCCAGCTCTGTCATGTTGGCCCTGAATTAACTTTGCTAAGCCACTTGACTTGGCTAAGCCTGTTTCCTTATCTGTTAAAACAGGACTTATTGCAAGCATAACATGAGAAAACACGTCACAAGCTTGTAGGACACAGTAAACACTTGGGAAATACTAGCCTTCCTGTCTACAGAATAGATATCTGTGCCTTCCAGAATATGAGCTAAGCACAAGTCTGATTGATACTCTGTGGGTGGATTTCTAGCATCCTTTATGATAGACCATCAGCACACGGTCAGTTGTATATGCCTCCATGTATGTTAGTAATTCCCTTGTGTGCTTGATCAGTACTCCCATTGACATTTCACTGAGTCTAAAATCTCAGGAGTTATAAGCTTCTCAAAAGGCCATATATGTTTATAGCCATTTGAACAGCTTCTAAAACATTAAGAAGTATGGAGCAGACAAACCAGTGGCTGGTGGGGAAATCCTGTGAGAACCCACATTCTCCTGTTGCTAAATAGCTGGAATTTACTACTGCTTCCATTTTCTCCAGTTGATGAGAAGATAGCCTTTTCTATGATCTTGTGAACTAACCAATATGTTCTTCAAGAATAAGAAGTATACCTTCTTTTTTAAATTTTCTCTCCACAGTTCAAAGACTTCTCTTCCTAATCAGTGCTGTATAAGTGTTTAGTTGGCCAGGTCAAGTTGTGGTCATTTACAGAAACTTAATGTTTGAAATGACAAGTTGCTCACTTACTGCTCTCAAAGGATACTTAGGAATTTTTAAAAATCACCAACACACCTCATTAGAAGGTTAAAAAGAAAAATATTAAAGAATAAAACTTTCTTCCTTTAAAAAATATATGTCACCTAGTAACATGAAAATTGTGACAATAAAAAGATAATCATATATAATTATTGCAGATATTGCAAAAAACAGAATCATGGATCCCCAAAGTACAAATCCACAGAAACTCTGAATATGTTACCTTACTGTCAAAAGGAATGTTGCAGATGTAATTTAGGATCTTGAGATGGAAAGACTCTCCTGGATTATTCAGGTAATCTTGATCCAGTCACAAGGGTCCTTGTAAGGGAAAGAAGGAGGCAGGAGTGTCAGGGTCTGAGGAGATGTGAAGACAGAAGCTGAAACTGGAATGACACCATGGCTGGAAGGGGCCATAAGCCAAGGATTTCAGGTGGCCTCTTAGCGGCTGGAAAAGACAAGGAAGGGATTCTTCCTTAGAGCCTCTAGAAGGAAGGCCATTCTGCTGACACCTTGATTTTAGCTCATAAGACCCATTTTTGTATTGCTGGCCTTATGAACTTGCTTTGTTTTAAGTCATAAAGTTTGTGAGGACTCATTAGAGAACAATAGGAAAGTAATACAGATCAAGTAGAAAAACAAGACCTATATAACAGACTAATTTTTTGGCTTTTTGATTGATTCATAGATGAATTGTATATATAAATAAAAACTATACACACACACACATACACATACACACACAAAATATATATATATATATTTTTTGGAGCCGGAGTCTTACTCTGTTGCCCAGGCTGGAGTATTGTGGTATGATCTGGGCTCACTGCAACCTCCACCTCCCTGGTTCAAGAGATTCCCCTGCCTCAGCCTTCCGAGTAGCTGGAATTGCAGATGTCCACCACCATGCCTGGCTAATTTTTGTATTTTTAGTAGAGACGAGGTTTCATCATGTTGGCCAGGCTGGTCTCAAACTCCTAACCTCAGGTGATCCACCCACCTTGGCCTCCCAAAGTGCTGAGATTACAGGCATGAGCCACCAAGCCCGGTCTATATTGTGTTTTATTTTTGAACCTTAGCAAAATGATCTCATCCAAAGGCCAATAGGTAACTTACAGAATTGATAGGAAGCCTTGACAGAACCCCGTGCGGATTACAAACAATAAGCTTTGGAATCCCAGGGGGTATAGCTAACGCCACATCCCAGAGAGTCTAGAGTCCAGTCAGGATGTTCCCCGTGCTGGCCTGCCACTACAGCACCGTGATGTGAGTGACTCAATACCTGCCCTTCAAGTCTGCATTGTTCCTTTAGAGCTGGGTGCTGGGCGCAGGCATGGTCTGTGCTAAGTCTAGGTTACACACCTAAACCCCAGGTTCAGGAGACAGGCAGAGGCAGTGTTCTTTCCTTTCAGCTTCTCTAGTGATATGTAGAGTTCTGCTTCCCACTAATATTCACAGAGAGACTCCCCTTAAAGAAAAGGGTGTCCAGATGCCAGGAAAAAAAAAAAAAAAGAAGTGGCAAATGTCTACCACAGGGTCTGATCATCTGAGTCATTTAATTTCTTGATTATTAACCAATACATTTAAAATATGATGAAGACTCATTTGCCTGTAGTTATTAAAAACACAGGCAAGTGACATAAAAGTGTTTTAATAAAATGCAAATATATGTTAGATTTCTTTTTTGTTTTTGAGACAGAGTCTCACTCTGTCACCCAGTCTGGAATGCAATGGCTCAATCTCGACTCACTGCAAGGTTCTGCTCACTGCAAGATTCAAGTGATTTTCCTGCCTCAACCTCCCAAGTAGCTGTGATTACAGGCATCCACCACCACGCCTGGCTAATTTTTTGTATTTTTAGTAGAGACAAGGTTTCACCATGTTGGCCAGGCTGGTCTGGAACTCCTGACCTCAGGCCATCCACCCACCTCTGCCTCCCAAAGTGCTAGGATTACAGGTGTGAGCCACCACGCCCTGCTGAGAAAGTTTACAAATTGCTTTCCATAGAACATTAGTCTTCCTCTTCCCTCCCTCTCTTCCTTTCTTCTTTCCTACCTTCACTCTTTTCCTCATTTTTTCCTTTATTTCCTGAGAATAAGCTTAATTTTAGCTTCCTAAGAGTTTGTAAGAGACCCTCTGGGTGTATCAGTTGAAAATCGATGGGTTCGTTTTTGGAAACAGGACTCACCAGAGATGGGCAACCTGGGAAGATGAGTGTGAGCTGAGCACTGGACATCCAGCAGCAACATAGGCAGGAAGAGTGTGCCACTTTGTGATTCTTTTATTCCTTTCTTTTCTTTCCCTTCTTTTCCTCCTCCCTTCCCTTCTTTCTCCCTCCCTTCCCTCCTTCCCTCCTTTCCCTCTTCCTTCCTTCCCTTCCAGTTCTCTTTTCTCTTTCTTTCTCTCCATGGCCAAACACTTTCTCTTGGGACAGCTAAAACCAGAATGCAGTATCACGTAAAAAAGACTGCATTGACATACTTAAATTCCCAGGACCCTCGGTTCTTTAGGGATGCCTAATGGCTAGTATCATTGCTTACCAAAGTCTTGAACTTGATGGAGCTTATGTTGAAAACTAAAGTTTATATTTTTAATTTTTATCTTTCAATTCTGTTTTTCCACATCTTTTTTTTTTTTTTTTTTTTTGAGATGGAGTTTCACTCTTTGTTGCCCAGGCTGGAGAGCAGTGGCACGATCTCGGCTCACCGAACCTCTGCCTCCCGGGTTCAAGCGATTCTCCTGTCTCAGCCTCCCAAGGAGCTGGGGTTACAGGCACCTGCTACCACGCCTGGCTAATCTTTGTATTTTTAGTACAGACGGGGTTTCACCATATTGGCCAAGCTGGTCTCAAACTCCTGACCTCAGGTGATCCACCCGCCTTGGTCTCCCAAAGTGCCAGGATTACAGGTGTGAGTCACTGCGCCTGGCCTCCACAAACTTTTTGAAGTCCTCTCATATAGCGTAGGAGATATCAGGTTTTTTGAGACTTTAAATATCTTGAAAATGTCATTATTATTCACATTTTATTAGTATTTTGGCTGGGTGTAGAATTACAAGTTGGAAACAATTTTCCTTCAGAAATTGGAAGGCATTGCTTCACTGTCTTCTTGCTTTCTGTGTTTCTGTTGAGATCTATACAACCATTCTAATTCCTGTTTCCTAATTTGTTTTCCTATTTTTCTGGAAACTTGGAGAGTATTTTTCTCCAGACATAGGGCTCTAATGACAGTATACTCTATTTCCGTCCATTCTCCTCTGTTCTAGGTAGGCAACTCACACACTTTAGTTCTGGATATTTTGTCTTGAATAATTTATGATTAGGCCATCCTATTTTCTCCATTGTATCCTTCTGGAACAGTTGTTTTTGGACATCGGACATCCTTCCTCTCCTGTCTTCTCTTTGTGCTCTTCTTTCTGCAAGGTGCCCCAAATTTATCTTCCAAAGTTTATTTAGTTGTTGTTGTTAGTAACTTCTATCATGTTTTTAATTTCTAAAAGCTTATTTTTGCTCTATGAATGTCCTTATTGATAATACCTTGTTCTTGTTTCATGGCTGCAATAGTTACATCTATCTCTCTGAATACATTGATAGATTTTTTTTTTCCTCTCTGCATATGTTCTGTTTCCCTGTGCTGATATTTTTCTGTTTTGTTTGTTTGTTTTGGTCTGCATTTTGCATGTTAAGAGGCTTTCCACAAATATCCAGTGATCCTTGGATTGCTCAGGGGAGCTAATAACCTGATTTAAAGTTCTGAATGTAGGGAAGAACTTGTCAACTTTGAACTTTACTGTAGGGTGATCAGGGGAGCCATTTGTTGTAAACATACCTGATGTATCTTTAGGGCTTTCCTCTTGTTAGGGCAGCACTTCGGAGAAAAGTCTCTCAATCTCTGGAGGATAAAGGATCAGTGCTCTGAAAGCTGAGTGGGGAGTATTAGCATTTAGCATTCGGCACTCAGAATACATGATGTCATCAATTCCACCAAATTTTGAACAGCACCAACACATTCGACTGCATCCAGTGGCATCCATAACTCTAGAAGCCCTCTGTTTTTCTCACTCAAGAAAACACATCACCAGACTTTACACAGGGTAATAACGGTGTAGCATGAGAGAATAATCTGTAAGGACAGAGTTGCTTCTCAAACTGCATTCACACCACTTTGCCTCACAGCACCATTTGAGGTACCTAATTCTATCACTTCCTGAGCCTTCTGAGAAATCCAGGATATATATCTGAATTGTTCACAACTCTCTCCCAGGACTGACCTAGGATTCAGCTTTCTTGGGTCTGTTAACTCAGAACTCAATTATCTCAATATTCAGTTATCCATCTGCTTTCCAGCTTCACAATTTTGATGGTTTTGTCTTCTGTTCTTGTGGATAGATTTAAAACTCCCTTTGACTCTATTATTAATGGGATTTTAGGGAGGAGAGAAATGATACGCTATGTCACCCTAGAAAGCATTCAATAAATCTGATTCTTTACCAAATGACTCTCAATCTTATGTACAGTTTGCTAATCTGTGGATGTTTTGCTTTTACCTTTTACCAACAGTGAATGTTGCTCAACAGCAATTGTTGCTGCCTGATCGTTCCTCTGGAAGCTTCCTCTCAGAGGGGTACCCAGCCATGTGAGGTGTTAGTCTGCCCCTACTGGGGGGTGCCTCCCGGTTAGGCTACTCAGGGGTCAGGGACCCACTTGAGGAGGCAGTCTGTCCATTCTCAGATCTCAAAACTCCATGCTGGGAGAACCACTACTCTCTTCAAAGCTGTCAGACAGGGACATTTAAATCTGCAGAGGTTTCTGCTGCCTTTTGTTTGGCTATGTCCTGTCCCTAGATGTGGAGTCTACAGAGGCAGGCAGGACTCTTTAAGTTGTGGTGGGCTCCACCCAGTTTGACCTTCCTGGCCATTTTGTTTACCTACTCAAGCCTCAGCAATGGCAGGCGCCCCTCCCCCAGCCTTGCTGCCACCTTGAAGTTAGATCTTAGACTGCTGTGCTAGCAATGAGGGATGCCCCGTGGACGTGGGACCATCTGAGTCAGGCATGGGATATAATCTGGTGTGCCGTTTGCTAAGACCCTTGGAAAAGCGCAGTGTTAGGGTGGGAGTGACCCTGTTTTCCAGGTGCTGTGTGTCACGGTTTCCCTTGGCTAGGAAAGGGAATTCCCTTACCCCTTGCTCTTCCTGAGTGATTGCCTCACCCTGCTTCTGCTCTCACTGGGCGGGCTGCACCGACTGTCCTGCACCCGCTGTCCAACATGCCCCAGTACCTCAGTTGGAAATGCAGAAATCACCTGTCTTCTGTGTCGCCCATGCTGGGAGCTGTAGCCTGGAGCTGTTCCTATTCGGCCATCTTGGAACCACCCTCGGAAATATATTTCCATGCTGATATCTGAAAAGAAAAGTTGTTCTTTTTATTTTAAATCTTACAAAATGATATGCTTTCCTGGGGATTCATTCCCATCATGTGGATATGGGGATGTATCTATGGGCAATCTTTCTTTCTCTTTCAACAAGCTATTAAGTTCAGTTTCCATTTAGTTAGAGAATTCCATTATCCCACTACCACTTTTGCTATCATTTAGATTCAAAATCCCAGTCAGGCTCCAGTATTTTCCTCATCCCTTCCACTACTTGATCCTATCAGCCATTAGTAAATGGAGATCCTACCCTAATCATGATTCCATTCACACTTTTCTAACTTTCAGACCCTCATTTCTCTCTCCTCAATTGTTTCCTCCTCTGTTAATCCACCCTTTACAATAACCTATCCTATATGATACCCCAACTTTGTGTCCATTGAAACACCAAAAACGTACGTGGAAGGTAGTCAATGAACTTATGTCAAAGAGAATCCTCTAACGTGTTCTATCCCCAGTGTGACTTGGCATACTCCTGGAGGTCTGTTATTCATTGGTGGCAGTATCCAGGGTCTTGAACAAGACCAATGCAGGCAATGGTGCTGCACAATGATTTTTTTTTTTCTTTTAATTGAGGGCAATCACAGTGTCAGGCATGATTCAAGACCTTTACATACATTAACTCATTTAGTTCTCAGAACAACTCCACAGGAAAGGTACTGTTATCATTCTTATTTTACAAATAAAGAAGCTGGGATCCATAGAGGTTAAGTCCCCTGCTCACAGTTACCCTACTACACGTGAGGCCGGGTTCAAACCAGGCAGGCTGGCCTCAGAGCTCATAACCATGGACATTATACTGCCTCTTACTTATATTGTCCATCATCATCATGTATGTGTGTCTATGTGTGTGTGTTGGTGGTGGTAGGGGTGTTGGCAGACACTCTTTGCAAAGCCTACCTTATTTAACTAGTTAATTCTTTGACCATCCATTCAACAATTAGGATGATTAAAGTATCAAGCACTGCACACAACAGAAGGGAGGTGGTAGCAGACAAAGTGGCTAAGGGCAGGGGGCATCTGTCTATGTAATAAGTATAAGGGCAACAAGGATGTTGACAAATTTTAAAAAGGTACTATGGGAGTGAGGGCAGGTAGCCTCAGCCTACTGGGGTGCATGGGAATGTGGGGGTAGAAAGAAAGGGGTGAGAATCAGGGAA
The DNA here is from genome assembly GCF_003255815.1 of Theropithecus gelada. NCBI lineage: Eukaryota > Metazoa > Chordata > Mammalia > Primates > Cercopithecidae > Theropithecus > Theropithecus gelada. The sequence continues at coordinate 96,378,324 of NC_037683.1, forward strand.
AAGGTCTAACTCCTCAGAGGACATGACGATGGCCAGAGTACTGACATTCTTCTACAAAAGCCTCACTATTCCTGGCTGTCCTGCCCCAGGCTGGTCTACCTGCTGCCCCGTTGGCCAGGATGACTTGTCTGTGCCACAGCACTGAACACCAGGCGTGTATTCTTCTCTCCCAAAACTCGGCTCACCATGGCCAGAAAAGGCAAGTGTTTTAGAGGTATGGTTTCAGGCAGACACATCCTAGAATTAAAATTACTTCAGGGATATCTGCAGTAAAGTTGAAGGAAACAGTCAAAAGGCCAAAGGAAGCAAGCTTTATTGAATTTACAATGTAGAAAACATTTGTAGTTCCTTAGACATTTGCATTGCTATAAAAATTACACTTTATTTTTATAATTATTAATGGTTTGAAGAGAAATAAACAGTATAAACGAAATATGGCCCACACAATGAAAATGTAAACCATATAAATCAAAATCATAAAACAATTATTCAATACTCAGAGGCCTACTTAATATATACATATGAAATTTCTTACACACACATACAATAAAAGCCCACAAAAACCATCACTCTGAAGCCGATCACTGTACAAATATGAAAATAAATCTTTATCTTTAACCTCTATTTTATCTTCAGCAGGAGGGCTGTGCAACTTGGGTTTATGCAAATCACATGAAGTATTAAATAATCAAATGTCACATATGTCATATAAAGCAGCAAGCGAAAAAAATAAATTATGAAAATGCATGGGCTAAAAGTTAACAGTGAAAAATATCTCCTTTTCCAACATTATTTTCCATAATAAAATTAAAATATTTTACAATGTATCAGGATACATTTTTAAAAGGACTATAGTGTAACTGTGATTTTAAAAGCTCTTAAAGAAAAACAGGGACAAGGTGAATAACTTCGACAGTAATATGCAAATGTATTAAGTCTAAGATAAAAACATTAAATATTTTTGTTCTTACTGAAAATGTGCTTTAAATTTGAGAACACCTTCGTGAAATCAAAACGCTGGTAATAATCAGGATCTCCCAGCACTGCAGCATACATTAAGAAGCTTCTCTTGAAACATGATTGCTAACCAGAGCTCAAAGTCTCTAATTTGGATGATGTTACCAAAATATTTATCAGGGCTCAAATAGTTAAAGACGATTGGTTGATGATCAAAGGCACTGGTGTAATCTCATCAACGTCGGGTACGTTGACGGGACAATCCAGAGACAAAGACTATGAAAATACTTCTGCATTACAGGTATACTCTTTTACAGATTGTAAAACAAATAAAAAGAGACACTTTGGAGAGAATAAATAAAGGCAACACAGTAACATATAAACTAACACAGTTTTGTGCAACTGCACCAAAACCTAAACATGTGTCCCATATATCAGCATCTGTATCAGATCCAATCTCATCAATCTCATCAAAAGATGCCACTAAGACAAACAGCCATGGTAAAACTTTTGCTTCGTCGTGCCACATAAATAATACCCCCTTTATTTTGAAAAATTTCCCATACGCAAGACATTCTTTCTGATTAGAAATGTAATCTTTTCTTTTTCTGGAACCAGGAAACAGGAATGCATGGCAGAGTTGCTGAGGATAGATCCAACTTTCCAGCAAAAATATCAGATGTCTTCAATAGGGAGAAGGTATGTTTACAAAAGTTAAATGATGTTGTAGCTGTTTATAATCTTTGCCTGTAACATATCTGGTCAATTCCCGTTTTTTAAAAAACTGACGCTTGCGGAATATAAGGTTCTATCACAAACATCGTGAACAGAAAAAGTATTGCTACATGGAATTGTTTTGATTCAACAAAAAGAAATGTCTTTAGCTTATATAATACAATAAATAACAGCTATTTTTTTTTAAGTGCCTTCAGGAAGCGACTTGGGGCCTGGACCTAGATGAAGCAAGGTAAATTAGAATTCTGTGTTATAGCCCCACCCTAGGCTCAGCTGTTGACTCCTTTGGCTCTTAGAGACATCTCAGTGGGGACGTCTGGGAAGCAATGCAGATTCTGGAAGGAGAGTAGGCCCAACCAGGTCATTGGTGATGATGAGGGACTAGTCACATTAAACAAAGGATCCTGACTCACCTTTCCTAATGGCAATTCCTCTTTTAAAGACATTATTTCAAAACCATACATAGTATTTCTTTCATTGATTATTACTTAAGGAAGTTAATGTTAGCAACTAGGGAGTTAGGGGACTTGGATTACATTACAGGTTACGCTTCTAAACCATGGGAAGGTTTGAAATCAGCAGGGATATTTTCATTTTGCAACATGTTAAATCACTCTAAGTACTAGTATTTTTTTTAGTGAGATAATTCACAACCATAAAATTCACCCTTTCATAGTATACAATTCAGTGGTTCCTAGTATATTCAAACAGTTATGCAACTATTACCCCTATTTGAATTCCAGAACATTCTCATCATCCCTCAAAGAAACCACATACCCTGTCCTCCCTTTCTCAGCCCCTGGCAACCACTCCCTTAAGTGAAGAGTAACAACTTTCCTGAGCATTGTGCTTTCAGCAGTATGTGGCTTTACATGTTTTCATTACAATTTTTAACACCAAATTTAAACAATGGGCTTTGCAACTATTCTGAGATTATGAAATATCCTCTTTTATATACAACTATTTTTGTCTCAAGCATGTTTCTTTATACATAAAAAATAGATGTTTCCATTTTTTTTCTCAATTAAATTCTGTCCTTATTTCAGAAGTGAGAAAAATCAATACTCCAATATTTAAAAAGCAGGAATAACCACAGTTCTTATTATTAGCTGTGGGCCGCCACACTCTCCTTCCTACTGCTTCCTACAGAATCTGAGGTGCCAAGGGCTGCAAGGCCTTTGAGGGCAAGCTGTGCATTTTACAGATGAAGAAACAGATCCGACATGGGCTTGTGACATGTCCAAGATCACAAGGCCAGTTAACAGCAAACCTAGGATGAGAACCCCTTTTTACTAGAACTTTAATATCAAATATTTAAATGCTGACTTTGTGGGACCTAATTCAGCTACCACATGAATCTAATTATGTCAGTTTCCTCTACAGCTTTGATGTGAGCATGTGATTTTTTTTTTTTTTTTTTACCATTTTAGAAAACATTTACATGTTATCTTTTAAGACCTGTAAGGACATGACTAGTCTATTTAACCAGAGGGCCCAAACCACTCACTGAGACAAAACAAAGAAGAGCCAAAGTTCCAGAGGGACCTGAGAGCAGGGTTCGGGTTTCCTGCACTGTAACTCTCCATATGACAGTGTCAGTAGGATATGCCACTCTGTCAACAGCCAAATAAGTCACACAAATTCAGTATTCTGGAAATGAAGACTTCACAGGTCAAGGATGTTTGGGACTTAGCCATTGCAACAATTCTTCATCTGTGGTGACTTTTTGGAATTGGTCCCGGTGAGATTGGTAATGGATTTGCTGTCATCCTTGTCAGTTCTCTTTTTCACTTCTCTGAGAGAGAGAGAGAGAGAGAGAGGATTACTGAGGTATAAAAACTAAGCCACAGATGGTTCTGTAGAAATAAACATAGCCATGCTGAGTGTCTGCATGGCCTTCTAGACATTGTTTTAAATGCTTTATAGGTGTTGACTTAATCTTCATAAGAACCATATAAATTTGCTGTGCCCCATTTTGTATGTGAGGAAATGAGAGCAAACAGAGGTTAAGACAGTTCCCTTAGGTCACATGACTACAGAAGTGGGATTCTAACCACACAGGCTGGCTCCAGCACCTGTTTTCTGAGCGCCAGGCCACACACACACACACACACACACACACACACACACCCTCCTCCCCTCACTGTCTCCAAGGTTTCAGGATGCTGCAGAACCTGCGATACACACAGCTTGCTCCTTAACACTCTGGAACCTGGTTTCCAGCTTCATGTAATGCTTGCTGAGCTTAACAAAAGCAACGGTGATTTTATAACCATGCTTTAATTATACATGATCATGGAGGTAACAATGGATTTATCACCATCCTTTTCTGTCATTATAAGTTTCTTCCAGTATTAACTGCTAGAGGCAAGACTCACAAAAAAAGGTCTTACTCTCCAAGATGTTATGAAAACCCCCTAGGGAAGTATCCTTCCAGGTGTAGCCACTGGGGATGCTTGTGAAATATGAAGACCAGAAGTCTCACTTTAGACAAGCTGAATGGCTATCTCTGTGGGCGAGATGAGTGCCTCCCCAAGATGGCCCCAAATAATTCTGCCCTTCCTTGTCAGTGCCTGATGCCTCTCCCATCAAGAGGTGAAGGTTTGCCTCCCTACCCTCTTGGTCAGAGCGGGTTCTCTCCCCGCTTTGACCAATAGGATATGGAGGAAATGGTATTCTGTGACTTCTAAGCCCAAGTGTTTATAATGCGGGGCTGCATCAACCGCTACCCCTTTTGAAGTCTAGGGTTCAAGAAGTCCAGGGTTCCTCAATGGAGAGAGGCCACCAGAGTGGCCCTGGGGACTGAGATGCCACATGGAGTGAAGCCACAAGGAGAAGCACCCTGGTGGCTGACATCCAGCCCGAGCCACAGCCCTGGTGGCCATCTGACTGCAAACATAGGAGATACCCACACGAGAGCAGTCGAGAAACTTTCTGGCTGAGATCCAGCCACCTTTGCCAATTGTGAGAAATAAAATTTGGCTGTTGTTTTGGGCAACTACATTTTGGGATGGTTTAAGATGAAGCACTTAACTGAAACTACCAGGAGTCTGTGTGTCTCCAGCAGAGCCACAATGCTCAACAGAAATACAATGGGATCCATACATGTCAGTTTGAATTACTTAGTAGCCAGATTTTTAAAAGGTAAAAAGAAATAGGTAAAATTAATTTTATTAATATATTTTATTTAACCCAGTATAGCAAAAATATAGTCATTCCGGCATGTGGTCAATAAAAACACGATTAATGAGATAATGTGTCGAAGGTCTTCAAAATCCAGTCTATATTGATTGCATACAGCACATCTGAATTGGATTAGCCACATTGTGAGTGGTTAGTGGCTACCAAACTGGCCAGCATAGCTGCAGAAGGTGCCGATAAATCCTACCTTTTGAAAACCACTGCACTGTCAGTTGGAAAGAGGACATCTCAGCAGGGAAAAAAATAAGCTCATTCTAGCTGTAGGCCAGCTGGTAAATGCAATATACATGTTTTTCATATTTGATATATACCCCAAACACACACACCCGACAGGAGATGGGTGAGCAGTACTATCCTCACCTCACAGATGAGGCAACAGAGACTCAGGAGAAGAAAGAGGAGACACAGTTCAAACCCAAACACCCGGGAAGACTCATTTCAGGCTGCTGACCTCCAAAATTGTCAGATAATAAATTTGCATTATTTAAGCCTCTACATCTGTGGGAGTTTGTTACAAGGACGACAGAAAATTAACACAACTTCCAAATGCAAAATCTCGGTCATTCTGTCATTGAATAAATGCCCAACTTATGCCAGGCTCTGGGACCTTCAGCTAGTGAGCGTTGAGGGAGAGTCAGATGTCTAAATAAATAATCTCATGGTCCTGAGACAGCAGCTACCACAGATGCACTCTGTGCCCACAGATGTGTTGTGGGCTTCACTGAGATGGGGCTTCATGGAGACTTTTGATATTGGAGAGACCTTTTGAAAGAACAGAAAAGAAGACTCCAGGTGCAGGGAACGGCATGCAGAAAGGCAGAGGCATAAAAGAGCTTGGCCATGATTGGATGAAGTTTGCTGTGTCTACAGATTATCATTCATTTGGGAAAAAGAGATAGAAATTCAACCAGAAAGGTAGCTGAGGTCAGGGCATTTGCTTTCACGCTGCTGATAAAAACACCCCGAACTGGGAACAAAAAGAGGTTTAATTCTACTTAAGAGTTCCACATGGCTGGGGAGGCCTCAGCATCATGGAGGGAAGCAAAAGGCACTTCTTACATGGCGGCAGCAAGAGAAAAATGAGGGAGAAGCAAAAGTGGAAACCCCGGAAAATCCCATCAGATCTCGTGAGACTTACTCACTATCAAAAGAACAGCAGAGGAAAGACCAGCCCCCATGATTCAATTACCTCCCCCCGGGGTCCTTCCCACAACACATGGGAATTCTGAGAGATACAATTCAAGTTGAGATTTGGGTAGGGACACAGTCAAACCATATCAGGCTGTGATGGGCTATCAGCCACATGCTAAGGAGCTGGGACTCTGTGTTGTCAGTAGGACACCAATGTTGGGTTGGATGCAAGAAAGTAAATATTAACTGGATCTTTATTTATAAAGATTACCTGATTACACAGTAGAGAATGAACTGATATTAGAGAAACTCTGAGGCAGAAATTCTTGCACTAGCCCAGGTAGGGAATTTTGAGGCCTGAACCAAAGCAGAAAAAGGGAGAAAGCGAGAAAAACGCATGGATTCAAAGAGACTGAAAGACGACCTTCAGAAGCCACTGGAGGCAAGGCGTGAAGCAAGAGAGAAAAGGAATCAAGACTGACTCCAGGTGACTATTGTTTAATTACAATTTTGGTAGATTCCTGAGAAAGGGAATGCAGATTGACGAACACGTTTAAAGCCACATGAACACACTAGGATTTGGATATGCAGAGTCACCATGGCTATGGAGCTTCCAGTGGGGAGTTCACTCTAGGCTTATGGAATTTTAAAGAGGTGGGGGGTTAAAAAATACAAAACTGGAAGTTACCAGGTAGAGATGGTTCCAGAAGCTGTGTGGATGGAAGATATAGGCAGACAGAGAACGAAAAGAAAGAGACAACAGCCGGAGACCATGAGATTACCAACATTTAAGCAGCAAGCCAGTGATCCAGGTTGGTGGTGAAGAGTCCTCACGCTGCCACTTACTAGCTGTGTCACTGAGCAAGCTGATTAAGTATTCTAATTTCCAATTTCCTCATCTGTAAAATGGGTACAATAACCATAGCATCTTCACTGAACAATTCACATCTCTCTCTTCCTGTAGATCCAATGGCCTCTATCAGCTACGTACCATATAGCTGCCTGGTCATATATCGTCATTTTTTTTCTGTAATGTTAAATTGCAAGGCCAGTCTTTTAATCCCTTGATGTCTCTATTGAACACAGCATGGGACTATGCACATGCTCAGTGCCCATAATGCAGACATTATTGAACCTGAAAGCAAATATTAAGGGGGAAAGTATATACCCACACTTTCATCTGGCCTTCAGCCAAAAATGCAGGCATGCTCCACTTTAAGGAAATCATAAAGATACAATTCCAAACATCTAAAACAGATTTAAGGCTGGGAAAATTAGGGTTCACCAAAATCTACCATACGCTTAATGACTGCAGTTTAAATGGCTAAGTCTTATGGACAGATTTATACCCAACGGGCTCAGCTCTGATGCTGAACTGATACATCAGCCTAAGTTTTTTTTGTGTTTTCTCCAATTTCAGGCAACTGATAATTAAATGGCTCTTGAACTTGAATCTATTGCAAAATGTTTACAGCCTGTGGTTCTGGTGATGGCAAATTTACTTGCTAATGGGACAATGGTCATGAACGACAGCCTATCAGCACTACACAGAAACTGCGTTTCTAGGAGAAACTCTTCCTGGGATTGAGAGATTTTCCAAGAAAATGCAGAGTAGTTCAGGTTGTTAACCAAATATTTATGGCATCCCTTTAAAAATAAATTGTTTCAGACAGTGCAAACCCATACCTTCTCCTAGTTGTATGCCATTATATGATCTCACCCTATGAAATCTAAATTGAGAACATACATGTTTTGCATTATACATAAATTTCCCACGGTTGTAAAATTTGAACAAATGATAATTTTACCTGTGGAGACTATAACATTTCCATTTAAAGGTTGGGTAATTTGATAAGCAAATCTGAAGGCTAAGTATAAAGCAATTGAAGTCTTCACATGTTTGCTTTATTTATAATTTTTATATTTAACACATCACTAACATCACTAGAAGCCCAAAGCCAGGCCATAATGCAGTAACAATGAAACAAAAACCTCTATGCGAAATGATTTTCAAGAAGCTTATCTGATTTCTTTACTTGTCTAAAGCTTTTTAAAATAAATATAACCTATCCATTATGCAGCTGAAATAACCTAGTTATCAAAATGCTTTTGCATACCAGTTGTTTTTAAACACACACAAGCTGGTGTCCAAGCTTCACTGTAAGCAGGGCCAACACCTGGCTGACCCAACATGCCTCATAGGAGCAGATGGGGAAAAAGTCAAAGGAAACTTACAGCCTCTCCCATCTTTATGACATAATAAAGAGATCGATTCTTCACCGGGGCACTTTGGAACCATTTAACTTTAATATGACCCCATAAGACAATTGAGCATTAAACAGTGATTAAGATATTCAGTGGAGTACAGGCTGTCACATATAGAGTCTATAGACTGTTAGAGTCACAGACTGTTAGAATTAGAAAGGACCTTTGAGGTCATTTTCTTCGGCCCCCTCCCTCATTTTACAAATTAGAGTTGCCAAAAGAAAGACAGGGACTTGTTCAAGACCTCATAGCTGTTTAGAAATAGATTTAAGAATGGACTTGGAGCCTCGTGACACCATAATCCTCCAATATGCTGGGGAGCAGCCAGTAACCATATGCAAGGCTTGACCCGCTGCATCCATTACTGCTGCATGGGAGCAGCAATGCAGTGCTCCGTTGACCAAGGCTAAGGCATCCCAGGGATGCTCCAAAGACCTGCAGATCCTTCCCTGCTGCCATCTGCCCCAGCAACTAGATCACTTCCATCCAGCAGTTCTTCGCAACACATGAATGAAACACCAACACAACCATTTGAAAAGTAAAAACCTGACAATTCAACAGTTATTTGATCTTTAGTGAAGTCAAATTCTGCATTTTACTGAACACTCCCCTCTTTACTGAATATAGCTTGTTTGGCCAAACAGCTGGTGTTCCCTGTGTACCCACAAGTGCGTGGAATCTGTTATTCAACCCGATAAAGTTTTACTCTGACTCTTTTCACGAATGTGATATTAGCCCATGATTCTCCTACTATTCACAGCCAAAAACAAACGAACAAACAAAAAAACCCAAGAAACCCCATCTAATTTAGTTGAATTATGAGTGTTCAAATATTTGCTTTTTTTTTCTTTTAAAAGATGAAATGGTTTGGAGGTTTGTCCCCTCCAAATCTCATGTGGAAATCTGACCTTCAGTGTTAGAGGTGGGGCCTCGTGGGAGGTATTGAATCAAGCTGGTGGATCTCTCATGAATGGCATAGCTCCATCCCTTGTGATGAGTGAGTTCTCGCTCTGAGTTCACAGGAGATCTGGTTGTTTAAAAGAGTGTAGCCCCTCCCCACTCCTCGCTCCATCGTCATGTGACATGCTGGCTCCTTCACCTTCCACCCTGAGATCTCACCAGAAGCCAAGCGGATGCCAGCACTAAGCTTCCTGTAAAGACTGCAGAACCCATGAGCCAATTAAACCTATTTTCTTTATAAATTGCAGTCTTGGGTATTCCTTTACAGAGATGCACAAAACAGCCTACTGCAAAAGGGAAAAATGTGCTAGGGCACATTCAAGGTTAGCACTGTTTTTGCTTGAAACAAAAATGATTTCCAGTGTTGTAGGGGGAGGTGGCTATCTTTCCTGGACTGATGTCAAAGAGGGAAATGTTCAAAGACTCTGAGTGTGAATACAGGGCATCTGCCAAGCCTGCCACAAACTAATGCCAAGCAGGACACCCAAAGTCCATATCCTGATTCTCTTAAGTGAGGGCAATAGTTTATCACGTGGCCCTAGTCCAAACATTCTATTAATAGAACTCTATTTTATTAAGCACTATAAATGCCAAGTCATTAATGTGCATATGTGTATGTTTGTGTGCATATATATATATATAGGGGTGTGTGTGTGTGTGTGTGTGTGTGTGTATATATATATATATTTTTTTTAATAGAGACAAGGTCTCACTATGTTGCCCAGGTTAGTTTCAAACTCCTGGGTTCAAGTGATCCTCCTGCCTTGCCTCTCATAAAAATGATAAAAATAATCACTCAGGAATTAAGTGTCCATCAAGAATCTGTTTCCTCTTGGCCAACAACTAGCACGTCCTCCTTCCCGCTAACTTTTCCTTCCTGGATCCAGCAGCCTCCATATTGCTGAAACCAATGGGATCTGCTGGAATTACGGGTATGGGCCACTGCACCCGGCCCTAAGTCATTAATTGAAAAACAGCATTAAAGATATTGCAAAGTATTTTAACTATCAATGTTCACCAGCAGAAGAGGCCAATTATCATACTAAAATTGAGATTCTTATAAAACCTTACAAATAATCAGAAAAAGAATGACATGCCTAAAGTTATATTTTAACTTTGTCTGCAATTAAAGATGATTGCTCTGAATTTTGTAATGTACATTTTGATTTTTTTTCTTTTTTGATATTTAATCCCTTTAGGCCAGTAAATAATAATCTTTTCATTTATGGCAGAAAACTAGGTAGAAGGGAAAAATCTAATGTATAATGTTATTTCCTAAGAATTACTTCAAGGATTAAACCACATACATTTATATCCAAGTTCTTTAATGATGCCATTTTCGTTCTATTGTACTTCCCAAATGTTATTTATTATTAACACTATTGCTTTAGCTTAATAATTACCTAGGTAATAATTCTGACAAAGTGTTTCTAACTGGCATGACATACAATTTGCTTTGTTTTTTCCCCCCTTTTGCCCGGGGAAATATCATAATTGACAGTTGTATTCATAATAGTCCCTTGTGTATAAAATCTGGTTCCTGGAAATGATTCATACAAGTCAACTAGTAACTTTGTGGTGACATTTTTCAGAAATGTCAACGACACCTCAGATGCACCTCTTTTGTTTGGCAGTAAAGATATTTTGCCAGTGTTCACAGCAATGTTGCCAGTTTTTATAATATCCACATATTTATTTCTCCCACCATGACTGAAAGATAAGAGAGTGTTTTCCTGCATATATTCCATCTGCACATTCTGGACAAGAAATGTGACATATGCAACAAGCGAAAATTCAGTCCCACATCCATTTTCCCAAACATTACCGAGCAAGGTGCAGAACAGCTTCCACTATGTTAGAACCATCTTTGGCACTTGTTTCACAGAATAATGCCCCGTACGTCTGTAGAAAAGAAATATACACAATTAAATGAAGCCCTTCATTGAGTTTCCTGAAATTTTAGCTTTTAAAATCAGTAACATAAAAATATGTTCCTACTGAGCATGCTAAGAGTAACTAATAGCTAAGAAACTGAATTCAGAGTTCCCGTACTTACAAAGAAAATGATTTAAGCATAGTTACTCCAGGAACAGTTCCTAGTTGGAGGATTTTTACTTTACATTTAAAAAATAGAACATTTCATGTTTTAAGGTTTTTCTTTCCAACAGTCAAAACACATGCTACCAAATGTTCTTTATCAAATATTCCGAGACAGATAAAAATGAGTTCAAGATAACCACTCAGGATTTAAATGTCCATCAAGAGTCTGTTTCCTCTTGGCCAGCAGCTAACACACCCTCCTTCCCGCTAACTTTTCCTTTCTGGCTCCAGCAGCCTCCATGTTTGCTGAAACCAAAGGACACGCTCTAGTCTTCTATTATGCAACCTCCCAGCCATAGTGCATATGGTATCATGTCACTCTCCTGCTTCAAATCTTTCAATGCCTCCTGTTCCTCTTTAGATAACGTACAAATGCTTTTCCATGGCCAATGAGGCCCAGCTTCATGTGGCCCCAGGCAAGCTCCGAGCTTCACCTTTCACCTCACTCATCCCCCCTCACTCACAGAGCTGCAGTTTCCTCTGCCTTCCTCCAATTCTCCAGTGTCCGCAAAGCCTTCGCACCTCAGAACCTTTGCACCTGCTCTTCCCATCACCTAGGTTCCCTCCATCCTCCACCAGTCTGACACCTACCTACTTTTGGGATTTTTAGGTAATGCTGCCTTGAAGTTAAGATTCAGTCGTTCCTAACCTGAAAAATCTGTATTAGGACTTCCCATCGTAAACTTTCCGAGCACTCTCTGATCCTCCTGCACAGCAACTGCCACAATTATAATTGCTCAAGTTATTTTTATGTATCTTTGTCTGACCAGCTGAAGACGTTTTCTCTTAATAAAGGAGAACTAGGCCGGGCGCGGTGGCTCACGCCTGTAATCCCTGCACTTTGGGAGGCCGAGGCGGGCGGATCACGAGGTCAGGAGATCGAGACCATCCTGGCTAACAAGGTGAAACCCCGTCTCTACTAAAATACAAAAAATTAGCCGGGCGCGGTGGCGGCGCCTGTAGTCCCAGCTACTCGGGAGGCTGAGGCAGGAGAATGGCGCGAACCCGGGAGGCGGAGCTTGCAGTGAGCCGAGATGGTGCCACTGCACTCCAGCCTGGGGGACAGAGTGAAGACTCCGCCTCAAAAAAAAAAAAAAAAAAAAGGAGAACTAAGTGTTGTGGGCCTGGGTGTGGGTTAAACAGTCCTGTGTGGGACAAGGGAAGGAGTTGATACTTGCTCTAGAACAGAGAGAATGAGAAAAGCCAGGAAATGGGGAAAAATGCCACAATGGGAACTTTACCCATGAGCCCACAAATCCATACAAAATCTGCAAACACCACAAAGCAAATGCATTTCCGGTAGAAACCGTCAGTGCTGGTGTTGACCTCTACATCCAGGGCGATATGGGGTGAAACAGAGACTGCCTTTGAGGACGCGGGACTGTGGAGGTCACAAGATGCATAAAGAAGCAAACTTTGGGAAATCGTGGAGAGGGAATAACGCTGGCAGGCAGCCAAGAAGAACTAGATCTCAAAGTGGCTGTGTGGGACCGTGTCTAGCATGTGGATTTCATGAGCTTAACATCTGTCTCCCTCAGATAGTAAACAATACGAGGGCAAGGACTGTTTGCTGTGTTCTCTGCTCTTGGCCCAGCACATAATGAAGTGGTTTTTTACATGGTGAATACCAATAAACATGGATTGAATGAATCTCTTCTGCATTTCATTGCCTAGTTTTGACATTTATCACATTTGGTGTGCAGTTCTAAATTTTAAAACAAGAACGATTATTCCAGCTTAAAATATTAAAACTGAAACTTCCTTTTGAAGTTCACATACATATGCTACAGAGTAGTTCTTTCCTGGTGCTGACGACAGACAACACTATCAACATCAAATCAGACTGCTGCAATATGAATTTATTTGCCCCAAAGTGCATCTAAGTACTTGTATGGGTAAGACAGGTCAGAAGAGAGCCAGGTAGCATTCTGACATGATGACAGATGACACCGATGGGAGAATAAACACTGCCCATGACAACAATCTGAATAGGAATGAGTTTATTCCTGTATACAAATGCATACCCCAAAATGCGTATGCATTTGTATATGGGAATGATTTTTCATATCAACTAGACACAAATCTTAGAGAAGAAGTCTTCCAATTCCCTTCCACACGGGTGAGACACTGTACCATCTTCTACCTTTGGCATTATAACCCTCTGAAACCGAAGCTATCTTTTCAAAACAGGACACCATTTTCTTCCTTTACTTGGATTCCAGGACTAGAGAAGGTTTCTAGGAACTAGGTGAGAGGGAGGAGGAAGATGATGGGATTATGTAGGTTCCTTTTTGTCAATGATACTCAATGGGAGAAAATGATTATGTGATTGTTTTACTTTCCCAAGGGACTTAATCCTTGGCATAAAAGAAGTGGGAGTCATGGCAGTTCTGCCTGTGTTAAGGACAGATGCCTCAGATGGGGGAGGTTTGTCAAAGGACCTCTCAAGCAAAGGTAGACAAAAGTGAAAGGTCACTGACTTCAAAGCCATCAAACCCCTATGTTCTCTTCCAACTCTGAGGCTTTCTTACTCTTACCATGGCCAGTTTCTCTCCAAAGTGCCCTGGGACACATTTTTGTCCCCCTGCAGCAGCAGTGTCACGAACGTCAGCCTTGTTTCCTACCAACATGATGGGAACAGTCTCATGGGCTGCATCCTACCAGGAAGAAAGAAAAATGGGGCACACATCAAACACTGGACACATTACGCTGACCACAGAACAACAGCAACAGCAATTACCATTTTCCCTTTGCCCCCTTTGTGACAAATCCTATATAGAGGATATCTTTAAACCCCAACGCATCTCTAAAAACAGTCATACATTTTCCCATTTATAGAAGAGAAAACTGAAATTCAGAGACATTAAATAAGAAGGTATAAGGGTCAGGGCCTGGGTCCAAACTAATTCCATAACCCTGGCCTCTATACAATGCCCCATCCTTAGGTTAATGAAAAGGCTAAACGGCACCGGGATTAATCAGTTTTACGGCAAAGGAAACACATATCTGTTAATTTCTTATCTCTAGCACACAGAGCACAACAAGTCAATATAAACTCAAAAGGCATGACCATAGAATCATATTTGGCTGTGGTGCCCACATAATTTTCTACAATTGTTACTTCAAACACTAGTGATCACAAGTCAAGTTCATTATTACAGTTATAAAACACACAGTAATTCTTCAGCTATAATGAAACAAAAAGGCAGTTTGGAAGTTCCACACTCACTGCTCTCTGGTTTACAACAAAAGCAAAATATAAAACTCCTGAAGGTCAACATTTTTCTAAGAAAGAGTCAAGGACCAATATTTCAAAGTAATGGTTTCTAAGATAAGGCTCCCATGTCAGCCTATGCAATGGTCACAGGGTCCCAGAGTCACAGTGGAACTCATGGAATGTGAGATGAGTGTGGCAGAGTCAAGTCTGAGACCCACCCCTCCACCAGTTGGACCCACTGGCTGTGTGAGATCAGGCAAGTCTCCACAGGTTTCCGCTGCAGTCTCCCTGTCTGTAAAATGAAGGACTGAATGAGGGCATACCCCACCTCAGCAGGCTATGATGAGAATACAAGAAGACAACCTGACTAGCACAGAAACACAAGTTTCTGGTTCCTAAATAAGAGAAGTGGCAGCCCTGAGGAAAACATGTGGAAATTACTCTTTGCAGTGACTAAAGATACCTGCGTACTCATTGGGTTTGGGGCTATTCCTGATGCAGGATCAAAAAACGTGCCGCAACATGAAATTGTAATTGACTTCCTTTCTCTTCAGGCAACTTTCCTTGGACAGAAGGCTCCAGAGTGTAATAAAATCAAAGGAAAGACGGGAATGAATGGCCTTCTCCAAAATTAGCTGTTTCACTCATTCATGTGCTAGTTAATTGTCTTCTTTAATGATCTCAGGATGCAAGGGGCATCACTTGAAAGTTATTAGTCAAATATTCATTTCAGTAAGCCCAAGAATCCAGGCATCTAAATGACGCCTCAAAGCCACAGAGGTAAAGGGCACCTCCTTCAAGTCTCAACTTAAATATCTCCTTCGCAGTGAGGCTGCCTTGATGAAAACAGCAGCCCACTTCCTCATCGTCAGGCCTTTCAACTCGCTCTCATTTTGTTTCTATAACATTATCACCTTCTAGCATATCATTTCATTTACTGATCTATGTTTGCTGCTTTTCATCTGTCTCCCCTACTAGAACACAAGCTCCATAAGGATAGGGCTCTGTTTTCTTAACAGATATATTCCGAGAACCTAGACTGCTACACAGGAACCGGGTAGATAGTCAAAAAATATTTTTGAATGTGTTAAAGTTGGGAAGAGATCTTACATCTCAAGTATCTCCATTCAGCTTTTACCCAAATATTCAATCAATAAAATATTCATGCCAGATAAATAAATGGCTATAATTTTACTTTATCCATAATTCTATTACAAGATTTTTTAACTCAGCAGTTTTCCATCGAAGTGTATCAATTATTAATTAAGAGGGTCTGTTCACCGCTGACAGTCTACTGCTTCTCAATCCTCTGGTCTATCCAGGTGATCACACCACTCATTTCTACCCATATTTACAGTAGCCATATAAACTGTCCCTGCAGGATTTCCTCAAATTAGAAAGAGTAAGCCATGGAGAAACTTCACTGTGCCCACTCTTTTTCTAAGGTGAAAGTCAAACGCCATTAGTAGTATCTAATTTTTCATCCAGAACAAATTTCAGAATTCATCTCTTCTACAGTTTTCTTCCTTTTCAGACCCTATGAAAAGGTGATACCAGTGGCAGAAAAGATATCTTAGCTCGTGAAGGTGCTTTGCAAATTATGGCAGTGCGCCTCTTGACATAAGGGTTATTTCGCTGTGGCTACTCTAGGCTTTTGTGCCTCCTTTTCTTCGGCATAACCCAAAGATTTTAAATAAAGACTAATCCAAAAATGTCAACAATAAAACAATTTTGCTGTGGATTTTAAACACTAATATGGATGAGTTAGGGTTACCTGTTATTCTCTGGACTTACTGCTCTATCCCAGGGATCTCCATTTGTTCATCTGCGTAGCCTCCACTCCTCTATGCTCTAATTACACCTTAGGATTCCTTTATATTTGAGATGGGGGTCTCGCTCTGTCACTCAGGCTGGAGTACAGTGCACAATCATGGCTCACTGCAGCCTCGACCTCCCAGGGCTCATATGATCCTCCCACCTCAGCCTCCCAAGTAGCTGGGACTAGAGGTCCATACTAACATACCCAGGTAATATTTGTATTTTTTGTACAGATGGGGTCTCACTATGTTGCCCAGGCTGGTCTTGAACTCCTGGGCTCAAACCATCTGCCTGCCTTGACTACCCAAAGTGCTGGAATTACAGGCCTTGGGATTCCTTCTTGAGGTCAGAGGCTTCTTCAAGTAATCTTCTGCTCACGCTGGTGCTTTATCAAAACGACAACCACTGTTGAATCAGAAGGTTTGGTGTGAGCCCCTATTCTATTCCTAACCACTAAATAAGTAAGTGCTACCTATGCTTTCTATGCTTCAACTTTCTCACAAAATATTAGGCTAATGTTTTTTATTTCATTTCTCAGATGCTAGAGAGACGACTATAACACGGGAAATTCTGTGAAGTAAAAATGTTACATAAATGTAAACACTCTTTCACTGTGTTTACAATCATTTTAAGTCATGATAAGTTGGTAGAACACAGTGCATATTTATTTATCACTGTTAAAGTCTTACTGCCAATTGCAATCAGTCATTTCTCACATTACTTCTTTAGTTAGAAAGTGAACAATAATGCCAGAAGCTAAATTGAGATCAGACAGCAACCAGTCCTCTGTTCAGCCACTACTGCAATTTAATGCCTGCTTAAATTATAGATAATATACTTACTTGAAAAGTTGTATTAGCCACTACTTTTATTTTTCAAGACAGCATGCTGAACCATAGCTTGAACTGTAGTGTTATGTTAATAACTGCTGGCAGCATGCTAAATGGGGTCAACATCATTTCCTACTTTTCAAAATTATTTACCATGAAAACAGAGGACAGGAACATTCCTCAGGTGAAAGACATCATCTTATTTAACCACAGAAAGCACAGAAGCTACGCTCATATTTAAAATACCAGTTGGTATTTCGGTAGTACCCTGAGACATCTAAAGATCCCAAATCGCTACCAGAATAAGGTTGAGAAGAGAAGAGAGCTCCCATACAAATTGAACCTTGACACACACTCATATCCAGGTGGTGTTTCACCTGTACTTCCCATGCCCGTGGACACCCCTACATGCCCTCAACTACACTACACACCCAACCACACCATCTCCTTGTTTGTAATAGCTTCTTCCTAGGCTATCTGGAGTTTTACTTGCTTACAATGGGATTCTGATTTTATCTATAAGAAAACCTAGAAGTTTTATTCCCCAAAACTTCCTTCATTAGTGTCCTTGGCTTCAGGGAAACGTGCCCACATCCTGAGGAAGAGATGAATGTGGCCAGTTCTGCCTGTAGCATCCAATTCCTCCTGATGGCTTGGATCAACGGTTCCTAATCAAGTTCATTCCGACAAAGAAGAGCAACAGCATTTTCCAAGATGGCCTAAAACTTCCTCGTGTAATTTTCTGTTTCTCCATTGTGATTTCTTACCTCGATCATATCTACCCATTCTCGTATATTGAGAAAGCTTTTCTCACATGTAACATCATACAGCAGCAAAACACCATCTGCCTTTCTGAAGTAAGACTTGGCAATACTTCTGAATCTGAGAAAGAGAAAACCGCATAATCAGTCAGTTTGTGTTGCCTCATTCTTCTTCTCTTTTATGCTCATTTTTTCTCATCTTCTAAAATCAACCCCAAACTGAGAAGACTCTCACTGCAATATACAACTGAGAAATAGCCATTTCAAAGGTCTCAAATGACCCAAAGAAAGGTAACAGGATGAGAGTCTGGGTGACCGACTTAGAAAATCCAATCCTTCTCCCTACCAAACAACCCCAAAAATGTCTACAATCCCCAGAGCATAACCAGGGCAAGGTTGAGAGCACAGTTTCCAAAAATTTCAACCTCAGCAACAAGCTACCAGAAGCCACATGTGGGACAGAGGAGGCTGGAAGGAGGTACAAACTAGAGAATACTTATTTTTGGTGGTGGTGGTCAGGGAGTGTTGTGGGTGGGTGGGTGGAGGAACTACCAGTGTGGAATGCCGTAACATACCAGGACTTCACATACATGGGGGTCAGGGGATTTGCCGTGGGAAGAGCACACCTCAACACACATGCCCTAACTCGAAACCCAGTGCAATATTTTATAAGTACTTTAAAAATACAGTCATGTCAACCACAGATATTTTTTAAATGTTGAAATTCCCAGTCTGCTAGAGAATATGAGTGCCATGGGGGCGGGCATTCGTGCCTGTCTGTTCACCACTGAATCTTAGCACGCTGAATAATGCCTGGCACAGAGGCAGGCATCCCATACTTATGGGTTGAACGACTGAATGATTTTGTTCCCAAGGAGTTAGACAAGATTAAAATCGGTGCTGAATGCTCTGCTTATCGGTGAGGAATGCAAGGTAAGTTGCCATCACCAGATGCGAGTCCGCTATCTGGTTTGTGCCTCTGCCCTTAATCAAGGGGAGCTGACTGGTTCTCTTCTCCATCATTTATTGTTCTACAGCCAGGGAGCTCCTCAGGCTGTCACTGCACTCAAAAGTGCTGCCTCTCTTGTTAGCAAAGGACACTCTGTCTCAACTGAACATCGGCTCAAAAGAAGCTTAAAGATCCTCTTCTCACAGCAGTCATAGGTAAATGAAGGAGGAGAAGATGTGCGAAAAGATAAGCATTTTACAGTTATAATACACTGTATAATTATACATGTAATTATGCATATAATTATAAAGTATATTATAATTATAGAATTTTGAGTATGAAGAACATCAAGTGGCCTGCAAGGCTTGTTAGTGCAAACCCAGGAGAGCCCACAGCGCTGCAGAAAGCACTTGCCTTTCCTGACCAGCTGTGTCCCAGAGCTGCAGAACTGTCCGTTCTCCATCCACAATGAGGGTTTTCATTTGGAAATCAACTCCTGAAAAGGAACATGAGAGTGGAGAGCATGATGTAAATAATTCCATTGGCTTTTTACTTTCAAGCCCTCTTTAGATGAGGCAAAAGCCAATAAGCCACAGCTCAGCCAGGGAGGGAAGAATGAACATGACCTTTAAGGAGAGTGACCTTCAAATAGGAATGGCAAGTCAGACCACACGTGTGTGCAGAGGCACCATCTGCAGGTTGGCTGATTTGGAGAATGATTTAATTTATGAGCCAAGGGAAAAATCTGTGTTTTATTTTCCCTGATGACTGGATGAACTCAGTCATATTTGTGTGTGTGTGTGGGCATGTGTACATGTGTGTATGAGTGGGCATGCGTGAATGTGCAGGTGTATACATGTAAGTATATGTGTAGGTGCAGATACGTTTTGTGTATATGCATGTATGTGTATATGTAGGTATATGTGTATAAATGTATGTATATCTAAACATGTATACACATGTGTGTGTATATATACACACGTTAGAGCACACACACACTTACATGCATCATGGTCTCTGACAACTGAACCAAATACTGTATGTAGTCTTTCTATGAATCAAATTGAAGTAAACTTTCAGCTTTGTTATCCTGAAGAGTGTGTCAGAGAACCACAAATTTACAAAGCCACCCATTGTGAAGAAGACTGTTCTAACATTTCAGGTAATCAAAATAAGAATTCTTTAGACGAAGAAGAAAAATAAATGACAATTTGCATATCTTCAGCTCCTTTTACTGATTATTATGCACATTTGGGAAATCAGGATACTACTTGTTCTACTGTTCTGTTGTGAAGGTGGGGAACGGAGCATATGTCTGGCTATGGTTTTGACCATAATGACAAAGTGGCAATCCATATTGTCACTCTGTCAACATCATATGATACCTTAGCAGAAAGGGTTTTCCTGGCCACTCTGTGTAAAACTGCACTGCTCCCTAAACCTCTTTTTTGTACCTTTTCCCTCCATTGGGACGTAAGTGCAGTGCAGGCTGGAACTGTCAACCTTCTTAACTGTGTATTCTTTGCACCTACAACAGCATCTTGCTTTTAGTGGGACTCAGGAAATACATGCTGAATAAATGAATCTGATATCTCAGGCTCTAAATTTGATTTGATTCATCTGATTGGCTAAGCAGATACTTTTTTTTTTTTTTTTTTTTTTTGTGGCAGGGTCTCACTCTGTCACCCAGGCTGAAGTGCAGTGGTGCGATCTCGGCTCACTGCAACCTCCGCCTCCCAGGATCAAGCGACTCTCCAGCCTCAGCCTCCCGAGTTGCCAGGACAACCAGCACCCACCACCATGCCTGGCTAATTTTTGTATTTTTGGTAGAGATGGGCTTTTGCAATGTTGGCCAGGCTGGTCTTGAACTCCTGACCTCAAGTGATCCACCTGGCTCGGCCTCCCAAAGTGCTGGGATTACAGGCATGAGCCACCGCACCCAGCCAGATATCTCTGTCCTTTTAGTCTTCCTTTCCTAAAAGCAGGCCTTGGCCAAAACAAGAAGGACCTTTCCATAGACTAGGAGACACAGACACACACACACACACACACCTACATATGTGCACATACACAGAGAAAGAGAAAACTGTTTAACTGAGTATCTGTGTATGTAATCCCTGAAGAAGAGAAAATCAAGCTAAGGAAGATCATTTTCCCATTATCAACCAAAATAGGAGCCATACCCAGGGTGGCGCTTATATTTTCTCGAAATTCATTCTTGCAAAGTCTCATGAGGAAACTAGACTTCCCCACTGCAGCGTCCCCAGCAAGCACAATCTTGTAAGCCTTCTGTGAGCTAAAAGATTTAGCGTTGTCATCTACCAGGTCTGTCTGGGGAGAAAAGCCACAGTGAATGATAAAGGTATTGCCAGTTCTCATCCTAATACGTAACACTGCACAGAAAATAAGCAGTGTTCATGAACAGGAGTGTCTCAGAGACACCTACCTGGGGGGAGAGTGCTGAGATGGGCTTTCTCGATGAACTAACAATGCTGCCTTCACTAACAGTTCCTTGGGGCTTCCAGTCTGAGATGGAAGCCACATCTTCCAAACCAAATGTCTCTTCATCCCTTATGTCAGGAACCTATTTTTTAAAAAAATGTCAGCAGTTAAGAAACAAAGCCTAAAATGTACGTATTATGGATTACAAAGAAGAAAACTATGCAGCTAAATCAACAGTCAATGCTATTAATATTCGGGAACAGAGTGACAGTGAATGGCAATCTATGAGAATTTCTCCCTAACTCTGTGGAGAAAAAAGCATTTTATTAACTATGCTTTATGTTTGTGACCTTTAAAACAGACTCCCATAACAGACAGAAGGCAAATAAGGTGACAGATTTCAATCACGTAGAAGGCCTAGGAGAGCAGTGGTGTCTAGGGCTTACATCCGTGTCTGAAGCATCACCTCCAAAGCTCTCCTGCACCCCGTGTGACCTCTGAAATCCCCTCTGGTGCTTGTATTCCACTTCTGAGTCATACTCATTGGGATCTCTCAAGGTAGACAAGCCGCTGTCGAAGCAGCTTTCAGGCAGGCTGTCAACTTCACAATTTGTCCTCTGCAGAGGATCACAGAGGGCCAGGGAGTCACAGTCCTCATCCACATAGGAAGAGCGGGATGACCTGGTAATAAAGGGGAAGACCAATTTACCTGAGGGCTGGGGATGCTCAAGAACGTACAGGCAATAGACCATATGCTATTAGATGGAATCAAGTAGGCCGACGTTCTCACTTTTGCTAAGAGCCGCAGTGTATTTCATGATTAGGCATTAGGGGACATAAAATGCTCAAGGCAGCATCCGTTCATTCTATGCAGCAATCAGTTAAGATAAAGACCCTTACATCAAACACTTAACAAACAAGCCCATTTAAAAACTCATGTTATTTCCTGATACAAAAAGAATTAGGGTACGTAAGACATAAACACAATCTCAAGTTGTATTTATAAAAATGTATGCAGAACATATGAGCCTTTTTACTCTAAGGTGGTCAGACTATATTCTGAACACTGTGTCCATTTCTGGATAACATCTGTACTTAAAAGGGCTGCTGAGAGCCCAAATGGAAAAGGCAACCACAATGTCAGACTCAAGACCCTCAGATCTGAAAAATAAGATTCGGTGTACTCAACTTAACCCTTAACGGTTTCTCTCTTCAAATACTTCAAGAGCTGATACATGAAGAAGACCACATCCTCTCAGGTTGCACAAGACAAAATAAGATAAGCTTTTCTGGGTGTCAGATTTCTAATCAACATGGCAAAAAATGATAGGCAATTAGAAACATCTGATGAAAATGATAAGCAATTAGAAACATTGCTGGAATGTATGATTTGACACATAAGTTTTCTGCCACTAAATGTTAAAACACCGTCTGGAAACACCCCTCCGGGAAATGTTTCATAGGGAGGGAGGTGCCTCAGATAAAGGCTTGAACTCCTGACTTCTATAGATCTTAACATTAGTGAAACTCTGGAGATGTTATAAGTGAGGGAGAAATTCACATCGAATAAGAGAATCAAAAGAAACTGTATACATCCCTGTTTACTTTTGCTTTTCCATTTAATTTCCATAAGAATCTAAGTTTACCAATGATGGTTATGACTTATTTACCACCCACTACACACCATGGGCACCATCCTACCAATACACTTACATGAATCATTGGAAAGGGAGAATAAGCACGATACATAGGTCTTCAGATATGAGAAACAAGAAGTAGACATGCTTAGATGAGAGGTGAGCTTAATATAATTAAGTATGAGCCATGTAAATCTGAGAAGTCAAAAGTATTTTTATGCCATTAGCAAATGTTTAAAATTAACTAAAAAGATGATTTAACTTCCTCTCTCTCAATACTGCTCAATTATAAAGTCTTTATGCTGAGTCAAGAATTTTATATCATATCTCAATCTATGTAGCTAGCTAGGTGTGTGCACGTGTGCATGTGAGTGTGTGTTAATATATTGTGAATAACAATAATAAAATACATTAATATATTTTAATATTTATTGTTAATATGTATTATTAACAATAACATTGAAAATATATTGCTAACATATTATTGCATTATTTATAAAACTCTCCTTCTGAAACTGATTTTAGGTCCATCTGTAAAGTACATAAGAAAACCATTCTAGTTATAATCTACTATAAACTACTTCAGTTCCATGTCTTCACTACTGGTTATGATTTATTTTAAGCCCACTTGTATTTTGACAAGGAGCAAAGAAAACATGAAGTCCCAAATTAAGAATTCACCTGAATAAACATCTAGACTCTAAATTGAAAATATAGGCACACTCAGCATTACGTAATATACCCATGTAACGAATCTGTGCATGTACCCCCGAATCTAAAATAAAAGTTGAAAAATTTTTCAAAGTAAAAATAATAAAAATAAAAACACAGGTACAGGTCAAACTTTCTCAAACTCAATTGAACTGCATATCCTTTTCAAAGTCAACCATCTTGCCACCCCTCAATATTTTCATTATAATTAACTATGTAAAATTACAAAACAAATTAAATTTTTGTTAGAGTTCTTGCAAAAAACAAAGCCAACATAAATTTTAAAGATAAAACCAAATAAAGCTATAAAAACAATATAATTTTATTGTACATCTAATTTTATGTACATGCTTTTATTACATTTTTATATCAGCATCAAAAATAAAATAAAATGTTAACTTCTTATATCAAAATAATCACCCCCCCACACACACACACCCAGAAAGGGCATGGTGTTGAGGCTATGGTGGTCTCTCATCACAGCTCAAGGAAGTAGGCACATGAGTGCTACATCACTCAAACATGCTGGGGACGTGATGACTTTGTCCCGTAGAATGTTTTGTTGATGAGCTTTACTCCAGTTCTTATGAGCCTTTCATGGTAATAATCTTTTCAAAATGAATCACAGTGAAATTTCTGAAATACTTTTCAGTGGTATACCTTTCCCCTCAATTTGCTTAGAATCATTTTAAATATTAGTCAAAAATGACATCACACCTACACATTTAAAAAAATCTATTATTTCTCAATAACAGAATAGTCAGCTATCTATAAATCAAGCCATTAGATTTTTTTTTATTGAGCAAATCAGTAAACAGTAGAAACAACTTAAACCTGATAGAATTTTCTTGGAAGTGGTCACCAATAAGCCTTCGTAACAGGTCTTCCTAAATGGCAACATGACCATTTCTAACACCAGGATGTTAAGTACATTATTCTTGTTACCAAAAGTATCCCAATGAAAAGGGGATAAACATGAAGCTAAAAGTCACAAAGATATAGAGAATTGGAAACTTTATGTTTATGCTTTCACTTCCAATTTCAAATTTTTGACATATTACAAAATTAACTTTTAACTAGCAACACTGGACATATGTGTATAAACATACACATACACTCCTGTAATCTCTAAGTGATTACTAGGTCTCACGTAATAAAAGGCCTAATATTTCAGTTCATTTGATTAAATGCAGAGCTAAATTCTAACTTTGGTAAGCCTCTGTGACTCCTTCAATACAGTAGCTATTTTATAAGGATCTACTAGCCATATTTATATTTGCTTTGAAAGTTTCCCTTTTCTGCAACATAGCTCACATAATATTATGCTGAGCTATTGAATATTTACAGATCATGCCAAAAGCTTCAACATTATACACCAGAAATACTGCAGCATCATATACCATAATTCTACTTGCATCCCTGAAACATCTCTTATTGAGTCTACTTCTAAGAAACAAGACATGATTAGAGATGAGGTAATGGTGAGCATATAAAAAACCAACTCATAACATCATCAGGAAATAACTTTGCCTCTCTGAAACACTTTTAATTTTTACATGATTCATGTTTTAGAAACTTTTAACATCATGGAAAATATAAATTAGTGACCAAAATGTATTCTATTATTTTAATCCACCTCCAAGGAAATTTACTTTCCTTTTAACTGTGATCCTGAACTCGAACAAAAAGTGAGGACGTGTTAACATACCTGTCATAGCCTAGAGGTTGAGGGGAATGACCAGTGAATTTGGGACTGCTTCTAGAAATGGTATTCCCTGGTGAGATATTATTTATACGCTGTAATATAGAAGTAATTATTTGTTAGTTCATGTAATTTTCATGTAAACACTTTATATACACACAGGCACACACAAACCCACTTTTTAAAACCATATCACACTATTCAAACTTCTAATATAACTAAAAGTTATATTACACTACCTGAGCAAATGTGAGCAAAAAAGTCAAGGGAAACATTGCGACGAAGATGACTGCCATAGTATGCTCGCCTCCTCATCCTATCTTACGTCCAAACCCTACTGCACATTCCATAAAGGAGTACTGTGGTTCCCCACATTGCCAGGACCGTGAACCACCAACTTCCTTGAACGTGTCTCTTCTTGAACCATAATTTGGCTTAGTGACTGACCCCTCCATATCCCAATATGACCCTGGAATCTCACACATGAAGCTGACTTCCACAAGTGGGATAAGAGGCCTCGTGACAAATGCAGTCTGGGAGAGGTCCTTACAATTCCAAATGAGCTAAGCTGATTTCTGTAGGAGGGTTTGAAATCCAAGGCTCCCATTCTGAGCATCTCACTGACATAAAGAATACTCACAAGTCTAAACTCACCCCTCAGACAGAAGCACCTTCTCCCAGCTCTCAACTGGGCAGTATTTTATTTTCACCTCTCTGGGATTCTCCTATCTATCTGTGTACATCTTAACTTCCTACTACATGATAAACTCTTTCAGGCCAAAGATTACATTTTACACACCTATCTCTAGATTCCTAGAACATCTATAAAAAGAGTTGGTTAACATCGAGACACTTATTTCTTCAGAGGGGTAGTACACTTTTTAATTTGGAAGAATGCTGCCTCGTTTTATTTTACAGAAAGATCTTCTCATTATTATAAGGACTTATGTGACATTCTCCTTTAAGAAATTACATTATTTTCATCAACACCAAAATACTCCACCACTAGAAAGAATGAAATACAGGATAAAAATCTATGTGGCATACCAAAGATCTGTTGAACTTGCTGTAACTGTTTTCAAGGGCACTTCTAAGGCCATCATTACTGTCATGTAGCTTCCGGTTAGCTGTTCTGCAGAGTAAAGAAACAAGCAGAAAGAGAGACAGGGAAAGTATCATTGGGGGGGTCACTGCCATCACTTTCTTTCCTAGCTGTAACATTCAGAATGTGGAATAGCTTATCATCTTCTGCAACTTTCCACCACTTCCCTTCAAACCTCATAAACTGAGGTAATTCATTACTTAAAGTAGAAGACCTGAAACGATGGCTCCTCTCTCCTTAAAGGTTGCAGGGCCTTGCAGCAGTCACCTGTCTGAGCTATGGAACTCACTCTTCCTTCATGCAGCCCCGCTGACTGAACAGATTTCATGCAGGTCTTCGAAAGCTCCCTAAATGCCTGAACCTGGCCAGCCAGTTCCCACATGTCAGAGGTCAGGGATGAACGCAGTGTGTTGTATCTGGCCTCATGCTCCTGGCAGCTCCTGCATTCTATGCACAGCCTGGCACTGTTCCACCTGGCACTGTCGTGTAGCAGGTAAACACTTGGGTGATGATCTCAGTCGGATCTGGGTTCAAATCCTAACTTTTATTTCCATATGACTTAACAGAAGTCATTTAAGCTGTCAGAGCTTCAGCACCCTCTTGTACAGCACAGCTATGATTCCACAGCTCCTACCCCACAGAGTGGCCAACCTTCCCCAGCTTAAGGCTGGTTCACCCTTCGTATCTTAACTCAATCCTCACTTCCTCCGGAACACTTCCTTGACCTTCTTTGATAGGCCAAAATCTCCCCTTAGGGGACATGTACCTTTCTTTTGCTGCATCTCTCTCGTTTGGCCTTTTCTATTTATTTCTATAATTATTGATCCATTTCTCTCTTCTTCTCCTAGACTAGCCCCACAAGGAGAGAGAGATTTTTCACCCACTTCCCACTCTATCCTTTACTCCTGGCATACCTGGCCTGTAAGAAGTACTGACAAATCTGTTGAATGAATGAATGAATAAAATAACTCAAAGGATTACTGAAATACATGAACTGTACAACTGCCACAGGTGAGACTTAATAAGCATTCAAAAATGGTGGGAAAGAAAAAAGGTCAAACCTGACCTGACTTCATTGGCGGGAACTGAAACCAGAAGACAATGCGGCATGGGTGGAAAAGAAAGAAAGGGGAGGGAGAGAGCTAGGTTTTGTGGGGAAGACTCTCAGAGAATGGAACTGCTATAACCTAGTCATAAAGCTGACAGAGTGGGTATATTTCTACTTGGGGAGAGGAAAAAAAAACTAAGAAAAATATACTTCTAAGTAAACACAACAAACTGAGAAAGAATTGTGGAGGCAGAGCCCTGTGGCCCCACTAATAGGAGAAGCCTGAAAAACTCGCAGTACAGAACTCAGAGAAAGCTGAGTGCTCAGGGCTGTTCTTCTTTATAGAGGCATAATACACACTGGACATATCCCCTGACTTCCCAAGATGTTTAGAGATTTATACTCTATTCTCCACATCTGGATAATATATTTAGGATTATAAGCATCAGAAAGCTAAAAGGAGATGCCAAGTACACACCCTCAGAAGAAACACACACTGAGCCACAAATGCAGTCCTCAGAGCATGGCAAACCCACATTCTATGTGTTATGTCTTTTATCAACAAAAAAAAAGTGAAATGTAAATGTAATGAGCATTTGATCTGATAACTTACTGGAGTATTTCAATTTGCCTCTCAAGACTATTTCGATCTTCTGTGTATCCTCGGATTATTTCCAGATCCCTGTAAAATTATATTTTATGTTTGAGTGAGAATTAGGTGTCAAGCCCTGCCTCATCTATACCTACCCTCCCAGACCCTTTTCCACCTTTTTCAAAGACGAGTGTCCTTGGCCACAGTTTTCTACCTTTCCCGTGCTCCTGCTCTGGGCCTCTGTAGCCTCAGCGGCCTCCTCTCCTTCTGCGACTCCACAAACACACTCACATCCTGTGCTTTCTCCTGTGAGGCTCCGCCCCACCTCTGACATCACAAGCCTAGAGATTCTCCTCCTCAGCCCATCTCAGCACCCACCAGCTCCTCCATCCCCACCCTCGCTGACCCAGCTCTGTTCTCCATGAGGGCTGAACCTCCTGGGTCCCTTCTCCTCAGGGCATCTCAGAAACTGTGCCTTCAATCCTCTGAACCTTCCCTGCTCATCCTTATATAATCCCAACTCCATCTATTTTCTCCTTTCCTGTGATTCCTTCCTCTTTCCCTGTCTCACCCTACTCCTGCCCTCCCTCTTCTCCTTACCTAAACCACAGAGACCCCCAAAGAACCAGGCTTGCTAAGTTCATGAGACACTCACCCTGTGGCAATCCCTCTGTTGCTTTATGATGGAAGCTCTGGCTTCTTCCCCAAACTGCACTCAGAACACCGGCCTCTCCTCCAGCCCCTATCCCGCTGAGCACACAAACCTCATCACTAGCTTCCCAAAACGCCCAGGCTATCTTTGGTTCACAATAACCTGTCCATCTGCTCCCTGGATGATAAAAGTACACATTTCCTAATTGTCTCTAGGAATTTAAGTTCCTTAACCCAAAGTTCGGGGGCCTTCTATTATAACCTTAAACTAGCTTTTAAACTTCTTAATTTTTTTTAAACTTTTGCTTTTCTATTCAAAATGTCTCCTTCTGCCCTGTGGTCTGATCACCTTTCCCCAAGCCGTATCCTTCCCTATGTTCTGGCCCCTGCTTTGGTTACTGCCTTACCTGGAACATCTCTGAGACTCTCTTTTCCCATCTGTAAAATGGACATAATGAAGGTCTCTGTCTCATCGGATGTTGTGTGCACTGGATCAGTTAATGCCTGTGAAGGACCAGGACAGTGCCTGGCAGGCGGCAGTGCCACCAGCTCTGAGTTGCTGATGGTGCCATCCTGGCTGCCTCTTCCCCCTGTCCCAGCACAGAGCTATCTGTCTACCTAGGCTCACCTCCAGCATCACCTCTTTAATGCAGTTCTTCATCTCTTCTGAACTAAAACAAAATCTTTTCTGTGATCACACAGCAATTAACCCAAACCATGACTACGTTAGTGGCACTGCTTCTGATATTTTTTAGCTCTTCTGTTGTTAAACCCTATAATCTTTTTGCTTTTTTTTTCCCAACTAAATTTGAAATTCTCAAAACACAGAGCCCACATCATATATATATGATATATGATATATATATATTCTCATAACTCCTTATCTAGTTCAGAGACTTGTATGTAGTAAATAATAATATTTCACTGTTTTCTAAGATCTTATAAGACCTTAATTCCGATTAAAGTTTGCAAACAAACCCCAAAAAAGATATTTTTCCCAAGCGTACATGTCCTAGGGGATACACACATATACGCCTATCTATGCATTTTATATTTACCATCCATATAAAAATATACATGTCTATGTTCCTTATATATAAATACATGTCTGTGAGTGTATGTATGTGTATTAGGATTTATTGTATTAACACCATACTGCAAAACTAACACACACAAAAATAGACTTGCCTACTTCTCCCTTTCTTATGTTTTATGGCCAGGATTCCTGACTTCAAAGCACTTTAATAAGCACTAACCCTTGACACTGTAGGTATATTCTTTAAGGTCCCAGCTAATTCAAACATTTATTAAGCCCTACGCTAGCCTATGCAGACAATAATTATTCTATTTGCTTTAAAAAATTAAAAACACAAAAAACACTGGGAAATCTGATACTGAAAATAAAATCCTTATAAAATAAAGATGATATTAGCAAAGTTACTAACTCTTCATTATTCCATAACTGAGCTGCTTCTTTTGCTCAGATGATCATCTCAATATTCTACTCAAACTAACAAATAAAATGCAAAGTTCATACCTTTCAGTATTCAGACTCTGATCAGCATAATCACTTTTCAAAGCATCTAATTCACTCTGAAGGAAGGCTATGTTTGTCTGTGCTTCTAAAAGCTCTTTCTTAACTTTCTGATTTTCCTGGATAAAAGGAAAAGTGGAGGTCATTAGATTCATATTTTCCTCTGGCTGGGAGAAATGAAGTAGTGTCGTGTCACCCTCCCACACCACTCTCACCCTTCCACAACTCTTCAAATCTCGGTGTTCAAAGAACTATTTGTCAATTCAAGGTAGTTTGAAATCATTATGTATTCATAAATGTCAAAAATCTAAATTCTCAAAGTTATTCTTCATTTTTCTATGCTTGATATTTGATACCAAACTACAACAGTCAAGGGTTTACCATGATGTATTTCAACACGTTACTGGCAAATTAACTGACACCAACCATTCGAACACCTGCTTTATTTCATGAGAGCTATAAAATTATTGATAAACATTTTGTGGAATCAATAGTACCTATAGTACCTGGTAGGTACACTGGCTACTTTTTACAAATAAATTCTATCACTTAATATTTTAAGTTTTGCACTTAAAAATAAACCAGTGTGATCCGAACATTTCTGTGTTTTCTTAAAATAATATTGGAGACGTCCGTTCAAGATGGTGGACGGAGCACATGAATTTGTCTTTTTCCCCTTCCAAAACCTCAGTAAAATGAAATGCCAAAGGAAATGAACCAATAACAGCTAAAAGAATGGAAGAGGGGGCCAGAGCATTCAAGTGACTTAAACGCACTTCTAGAAAATGGAAACTGATGGAAATGTGTTGCCAAAGGGAAAAGACTGGGGAAATGGAAGTCTAGAGGAAGTGTGTTCAAGGTTTTGACACAGAACCCAGGAGGAGACAAGTGACCAGGCCGAACCCCAGAAAGACAGAACCAGATATGGGGTTGGAAAGAGAGATTAAAACTGTATAGTAAGGCACCCTTCCCACCAAGCCCATCCCCTGTCTTACCCTAGCAAGTAACAGTAGAGAGCCAGAGTGGGTTCTAAAGACAAGACAGAGATTATCTTTGTTAAAATTGAGTGGCTCCTGTAAAAAAAGCTAAGGCTTCTCTCTGAATATCCCTGCCCCACTCACGCTGGTACCTGGGGTCCCTTGCCAGCTTCACACACAGAGCTCCTAGGAAGACACTCTTTCGGGAGAGAGGCCTTCAGGTGAGTCGATCTGTTCACACCCCACAGGATCCTACACGAGCTACCTCAAGTAACCAAGCTAGTCCTTCACTTTAAAATATGAACAGATCACCAACCATTGCCAGGTATTTGAAAAAAAAAAAATGGTACCGAGAAAGAATTAAATTAATAAATCCTAGAGGAGTCCCAGAAAAGCCTAGTTTATCTAGACAAACTTAATAAATTGTGAGGGGGAATGCAGACATTCTCAAATATTCAAAAACAGAGAAAATTTCTCTCTCACATGTTCTTTCTGAAGAAGTTTCTTAAGGATGTGCTATGGCGAAATGAGGATAACCCTCTCCTCCCAAAAAATTGCAATATGCAAAATGCTGCAATTCAGTGAAAAGCCCAGTGAAAAGAAATTGCAGAATGTATGGGTAGCAAGTTTAAAAAACAGTCCAATAAGAATTGAAATTGTGCCAGGTGCGGTGGCTCACGCCTATAATCCCAGCACTTTGGGAGGCCAAGGTGGGTGATCACGAGGTCAAGAGATCGAGACTATCCTGGCCAACATGGCAAAACCTTGTCTCTATTAAAATTCAAAAAGTTAGCTGGGCGTGGTGGTGCGTGCCTATAGTTCCAGCTACTTGGGAGGCTCAGGCAGGAGAATCACTTGAACACGGGTGATAGAGGTTGCAGTGAGCTGAGATCATGCCACTGCAGTCCAGCCTGGCAACAGAGTGAGACTCCACCTCAAAAAAAAAAAGAACTGAAATTTTATAGACTCCAAAATTAATATTTTCAAGGAGAAAAACTAAACAAATTTCATGCATTGGAAAGAATAAATAAGTATTAAGGTATCAGTGATATCATGAAAATAGTAGAGCTTCTTTTTGCAACAAGAAACCCAAGAAAAACAAAAAGCTCTACAAGAATGTCGTTATCCAAATACAAAGCCAACTAAGATGTGGAAAAATCTGGAACTAGGAATTCAATTGACCACGAGGCTGGGAGCCTTCTAAGTGGAACAGAGATAATGAATGGAGAGAAAGAAATGCAAGCCTCATTCATTTCTTAGCTCTGCAGTGAAAATATTTAGAATCATAATAAAGAAAACACTCTTTATTTGCTTTCAAACTTGGGAGTTAATCTAGAACCAAAATAAATAAAACTTAGTAAAGATAACAGAAGAGATGTAAATGTTATCAATTCTGTTAGTACTAAAAGTAAAGATGTGGCTGGCGTAAGACAGAAAAGCGACAGAAAAGAAAAAAAAAAAAACTTGGAGGAAGGGGCAAGGCACTAATATCCTCATCACAAAGCATCACGTTGTACAGACCAGAGCTGATGTTGGAAGAATACAGGATTTACCATGTTTTACAAAACTTAAACACTATGTCTTTACTACTTTGTAAGAAAAATAAGTTAAAGCTTTCACAATAAGTGGGATATTATTGAGGGAAAAGCCTGCATAAATAATATCTTTGATCAAACGTATTTTAAGGATTTTTTCTAACCATAGTATTAATTTCTCTTTAAGCTGGTCTTCCTGGAACACTGAAATAAGAGCATGATGATGTGGTCTAACAGGAAGTGCATTTCTGTAAGTGAAAAGGTAATTCTTACCATTGATAAATCATAAATTTGTTTTTTCAGTGCAGCCACATCTTCCTTTTGACTTATGTGTTTTGATTGTTCTTCGAGCTGAAAGACCAAATAAAAGTTGTGTGCTTACAAACTCACTTTGAATTGCTTTAAGTTTAGGACTATCCTTGAATATACATATGAGAATTCTAGAAGTCACCAATTTTCAACATTATGCGACTTTATAAATCATTAAACTACATAAAATCCATAAGGATTTGAAATTTTGTTCTAAATAATTTAAACATTTGAAAAAGGGGGTTTGGTTGTGAAATGAACTTTTCTGGAAACAGCTGAAAAGCCCTTTTTGGAAATCATTCAACTATTAAGCAATCCAATTCTTGCTTTAACTCGGTTATGCTATATTGGAATCTTGATCTTTCTATTCTCCTTTGTATTATCTGCATTTAACACTTTCCATTCTGTATTACAATTATTTAGAAATGTCTTACCTTCCCTCCTAGAGAGCAAGATTTTTTAAGAGCAGAATTAGCGTCCGATTCACCTATATGTTCTCTTCATGGTGAGTTCAAGAAATGCTTATTAAATAACTAAAATCAATAAAATCTGAGTATAACATGAAGCAAGAGACACAAACACACTTGATTATATAAATACGTACATTTAAGCTTTGCTTGAGGATTAACTCATTTCTGCATGAGCTTTGCTTGCTGGTTGACTCATTTCTATTACAACTACATACTCGTTATGATTACCAGACTAAACTGGTTCCACAGCATTTATAACCTGGAGAACAACAACAACAACAAAATGCCTTTCCTACAAACAGCTTACATCCTCTGGGAATGGTGGGGATCTGCTGGGATTCATTTATGGAATGTTTATGCACTGATCAAAATGGATCCCACATTTCACCAAGTCTAAGTGCTTTGACTCTGGACTTTCTTCACCTTGCCAGATGCTATAAAGGGATAGTGTTTATATAAAAACATCATGACTGCCACAAGGCTGACTATGACTGAGAAGAGCCATTGATTTAAACACGCATTTTGACTTCAGAGAAGAAAAACCATCTGGAAAAAATGAGTTTCTCAGAATCAAGGACACAGTTAGTGGCTATTGTAACAAATTAGTAAACTATAGCCCTTAACGTACTCTCAAATAAACACCTTGCTGTTTTGCATAACAACCACATCAGGCATGCAGGAAGTCTGGTATAAGTGAGAAAGCACAAACTGTGTAGTAACATGGCTCCATCAGTTATTAGCTGTGTGACTCTGAACAAGTTATTTAACCTCTCTGGAACTCAGTCCTCATCTCTAAAAGCAGGTTATTTATAGCCTCCTCAGAGAAAGTTTGAGAATTTGATTTTTTAAGTCATGAAAAAGGGCTTAGTGAACTGCACAGTCAATAAAATATCAGTCATTATGGATAGGAAGGACAGTTTATTATTAACTGCATTTTACAGATCAGAAACTAAAAATCAGAAAGATGATCTGAACTGTCCCAGGTGCTTCAGGGAAAAAATGGGTACAGTTTTGACAAGGATTCAGGTCTCCCGACATATGGCCTTTCTTACTGTTCAGACCACTTGGCCCTCATCATTTGCAGCATCTCTTCTTGTAGACGTTCCCTTAGTCTAAAGATTGGGGAAGCCACAGAAATAAGTCAGGGCACTGACTCGGTGAATTTGTGGCTCTAGCATAAACAGAAGACTGGTCTATTCAATTCTGTAATACAAGCATGGTATGCATGGCCTAATAACTTTTGAAAATTAGATATCAGGTTCAAATTGATGTTAATTTTCTAAGGAGGCTACTGGGGAGAATTCTTAATCATCCCAGAGGTTTACATTGCAATAGTGTATAAAATACAAAGTATAGCTAATTGTCACTTAATCTCATCACCATTTTCAGAAATGATTTTTGATTTTTTTTAAGGCAGTGACATAATCATGGCTCACACTGCAGCCTTGCTCTCCCAGCTTCGAGTGATCCTCCCACCTCAGCCTGCTGACTCACTGGGACTACAGGCATGTGCTATCACATGCAGTTAATTTTTTTAATGAATTAATTTATTTATTTTTACAGTGGTGGGATCTCAACTATGTCACCTAGGCTGGTCTTGACCTCCTGAGCACAAGCAATCTTCCTGCCTCAGCCTTCCAAAGTGTTAGGATTACAGACATGAGCCACCATGCCCAGCAAGGATGATCCTTTTTTAATTATCCATTTTCATTTTAGCTAACACATTCCCATTAGTTATGGGAAAAACGACAAACAGATCCAAGAAGTGTGTCTAGTACAGTGCTGGGGCTAGCCTGTACCGGCAGGTGAGAGTCTGCTTTAAGCATCTCTTCTCAACCTTAAATTCAGTGGTATCAACTTGGTAGCATGAAATCAGTAATGACAGGAGTAGTTATACCATGGAAATCGACAAATGATAGGCATCCCTCCCCTCCCCTCCACCCCCTACAGAGCCACCTGGTAAACAACGGCCAGATATGACTGAGCCAAACAGAACCTGCTTATTAGAAACCAAATAGAGGAAAAGCCAAAAACCAACCACATTTAAAAAAAAAAAAACCTAATCACATCTTTGCTCACACTTCAACAAGTTCTGCTCTTCTTCAAAAACAGGTGACCCTTGGTGATCAGGGTACCCTCAATCTGAAATTTTCTACTTAGAAGAGCAATATTCATTTCATTTAATAAATATTCCCTGAATACTTACCATGCACTTTGCAATAAGCTAGGGATAGGGACACTTGGATATTTGACATGACCAAAAAAAACAGTCATGAGGCATGCAGTCCACTAGACACGAAGGACTTGAGTACTAAGCTGGTGAAGACCAAGGAAAGCAAACTGAAGTTTTATGGACAACGGTTGAAGGGATCAGAAAATATTGATCAGATCTAAGAAAAAGACATGTGGCCCCTGGAAAATAAAGAGGAACTCAAGGGGCTCTTAAAAGAAGGTCTTTCAGGCTGGGCGCAGTAATCCCAGCACTTTGGGAGGCCAAGGTAGTCGCATTACCTGAGGTCAGGAGTTCGAGACCAGCCTGGCCAACATGGTGAAACCCTGCCTCTACTAAAAATACAAAAATTAGCCAGGCGTGGTGGCATGTGCCTGTAATCCCAGCTACTCAGGAGGCTGAGACAGGAAAATTGTTTGAACCCAGGAGGCAGAGGTTACAGTGAGCCAAGATCTTGCCACTGCACTCCAGCCTGGTTGACAGAGCAAGACTCAGTCTCAAAAAAAAAAAAAAAAAGAAAAAGGAAAAAAAAAGAAAAGAAAAGGTCTTTCCAAGGAATTCCTTGATTCTGAAATCTGATCTATGTGCCACTTCAATAGGATTCCAAATGTTTTTGGTTGTTAATGACTTAGATACACTGAGATGCTGAGGCTGTTCCTAAAAGTCCAGCTGCCACATGCCTACCTTTCTTAGCTTTTTAATGGTCACCTGCAGATCTCCTACTTCAGTTTCATACTGACGTCTGAGGTCACTGAGGGCTTCCTCAGCTTTGCGCTTTTCCTAAAGGAAAAAAAAATATATTGTGTTCATTTAAATAGGTTCACCCTCTTAAACAACCTTCAAAACCCCACAGGTGAGAAACATTTTGTGTCAAATTAAGGCTGACTTCAGTTTTCCTACACAGGGAGGATGAGAAGGGATATCAGAAGGAAATCAACTGACTTCAGAAGTACCGCAATTTTGGAATGGAAACCTACAAAACTGACAGAAGAGCAGAATCCCACAACCTACATACACACCTCACCCAGGAGTGACACCTCTAAGACTATTACTCACATTGTGATAGAGGCCGTAACACACCAATTAATTAATTATTGCTATAATTAGTTAAAAGACATGGCACAGTGAAGGGCTGCTGTGCTTACTGGAATCCTATCATGTCATCAGGACTCAAGAAGGCATCCTGGGTGCATCCTTTTCCCTAGAGATGATGCCTTATCTAAATCCCAATCACATCACTGCAAATTGCTACGCAAAGTGCTTCCCTGTGGGCTGGTACTTTTCAGGGGTGTCCCTTCAAGTTCTTCTGGAGCAGAGAATGGCAATAAGGCACCCCAGGAGGTCAGGGGATTGCCATTCAGAAGTTCCCATGGGCTGAAACATCTCTAAATTTCCTTTTCTCTTAATAAATTATATAATTTTATATCTTACATTCAGTATTCAAATAGTTTTATGTTGATAGCCAGTAAAATTCAGTGTACAAATATTCACTGATCACCTACCAATGGTTCTAAGGGACTGGGGACATGGAGACAGAGAGGGGGACAATAAAACTGATGTTCTCATGCATTCTAGTGGAGGAGACAGAAAAAGACAATTTCAGGAAATGATACAAAAAAAAAAAGAAAGAAAAAACAGGGAGATGTGGCAGGAAGTCAGTCTGCTAGAGGGTAAGGTAGGGCCTCTCTGACGAAGGCTCCCACATCTGAATACCTGCCAGAGGCAGTGTGTCTCACTGCCCACTCATTGGCTGTGGAGCCTGGGCAAGTTGCTAAACTTATCCATGCCTCCATTTTCTTTTTAACTATTGTAAGGATTAAATTAAATAATCCAAGTTAAATAATCTATATAAATTAAATAATCCACGTAAATTAAATAATCCATGTGAAATGCTTAGCAGAAGAGCAATATCTTCTCTTAAGGTAACTTTTTTTAAAAGCTGACTTCATCCAGCTTTACAGGTGAGGCAACAAGTATTGCCTGCCTCACATGTGGATGAAGACACAGAGGTCTCACAATGAGGTACTAACGAGGCAGCCTTCCTGGCACCAAAATGGACTTGACTGCAAGTCTCTTCATTAGATCCACAGCCACAAACCCAAACATAAACATTTTAGGGTTTAGAAATACTTTATCTA
Source organism: Theropithecus gelada (assembly GCF_003255815.1). Taxonomy (NCBI): domain Eukaryota; kingdom Metazoa; phylum Chordata; class Mammalia; order Primates; family Cercopithecidae; genus Theropithecus; species Theropithecus gelada. The sequence goes on from NC_037683.1 coordinate 96,416,326, forward strand.
GGCTGGGCGTGGTGACTCACACCTGCAATCCCAGCATTTTGGGAGGCTGAGGCGGGCAGATCATGAGGTCAGAAGATCTAGACCATCCTGGCTTACATGGTGAAACCCCGTCTCTACTAAAAAAAATACACAAAAATTAGCCGGGTGTGGTGGCGGGTGCTTGTAGTCCCAGCTACTGGAGAGGCTGAGGCAGGAGAAAGGCATGAACCCAGGAGGCGGAGCTTGCAGTGAGCCGAGATCACACCACTGCACTCCAGCCTGGGCGACAGAGCGAGACTCCATCTCAAAAAACAAACAAACAAACAAACAAAAAAAACAAAAAGAAATATTTTATCAAGAGCTCAATAAAGGAAATGATCACTAGCCTATTTCATTCCAAACCTGCGACAGGTAGATGCTGAGAAATCAGATAAGGGATTGTTACAGTAATGCAGGTGAGGCATGGTAGTGGTTCAGGTCAACTCTTGACAAACTTCCAGTAAACTGGAATGGAGGGAACACGTCCCAACTCATTCTATGAGACCAGAATTTGCCTGATGCCAAAATCAGACAAAGGCATTAAAAATACAAACCAATATCTCTTCCGCATATGAATGCAAAAATATTAAGTAAAATTTAGCAAACTGAATTCAACAATCTATAGAAAGGATAGTACATCATCACTAATTACGGTCTATCTCAAGTGCGAGTTTGTTTTAATATTCAAAAATCAATCAATGTAATTCGCCACATTAACATTCTAAAAAAGAAAACACATGATCATAAGACAGAAAAAGTATTTGAGAAAATTCAACATCCATTCCTGATTAAAACAACAGCAACAATAATACTCAGCAAACTAGGAACAGAAGGGATTCTACTCTACTTATAAAGGCATCTATGAATACTATACCACTAACATCACATTCAATGTTCTCATCTCCTTTATTCTTCTAACCAGTGCAATAAGGCAAGAAAAATAAAAAGCTTCATCCAAATTCGAAAGACAAATAAAACTTATTAATTAATGTATTTCATAATCATCATCCTAGAAAATCTGACAAAATCTACCAACAAAAAGGCACTGTGTACAATGTAAGCAATGCTACAGAATACAAGACAAATACTCAAAACTCAAATGTATTTCTATACATTCACAATGAACAATCGGAAATTGAAATTTTAAAAATACTATTTACAGGATCATCAAAATATGACATACTGAGTAAATCTAAGATGTACAAGATCTGTACAGTGAATAACACAAAACATTGCTAAAAGAAGACATAGATAAATCATATTTTCAATATTGTTAAGATGTCAATTCTACCCAAATTGATCTATAGATACAATGAAGTTCAGTCAAACTCCCTGCAGACTTTGAGTTTTTGTTTGCTTTTTTTTAAAAAAAAGAAATTGAAAGGCTGATTCTATGGAAATTAAAGCAATTAAAATAGCCAAAACAACTTTTAAAAAAAAGCACAAAGTTGAAGAACTAATACTAGTTGATTTCAAGACTTATTATAAACCAATAGGTATCAAGACATACTACAAACCAATAGGTATCAAGACAATGTGATATTAGCATAACAACAGACAAAGTAATCAATGGAACAGAACACTGAACCCAGAAATAAACCTACACACATAGAATAAACTATTTTGGATAAAGTGCAGAAGCAATTCAGTGGAAAATGGTTACTCTTGTTTAATAAAGGTGTGGGAACAATTGGATATCTACATGCAAAAAACAAGTATGAACATTGATCCATATCTTGACACCAAATACAAAATAGATCCTAAATGTAACCTAAAACAATAAAGCTTATATAGAACAAAACATAGGGGAAAATCTTTGTGAACTTCGGTTAAAGATTTTTAAAGACCACAAGAAAAGTATGATCCATGAAAAAAATTGGTAAATTACAATTAATCAAAATTAAAACTTTATACTCTTTAAAAGATACTGTTAGGAGAATGAAAAGACAGGTCACAGTGTGGGTGAAAATATTTATAGATCAGGTATCTGATAAAAGACTTGCATTCAGAATATAAAAGAACTCTCAAAACATAGTATTTTTTAAAAAAAAAAAACTATATTTTTAATGAGCCAAAGATTTTTAACAAGACACTTCAGCAAAAAAAAAAAAAAAAAAAATTATACACATGGCAAATGAACCCAAGAAAAGATTCTCCACACAACTAGTCATTAGAGAGATGCAAGTTAAAACCACAATGAGATTCCTCTACACACCAATTAGAATGCTGAAAGAATGGGACTCTTATACACCGCTGATTGAAACACAACTGTACAACCACTCTGGAAATCAGGTTGGCAGTGTCTTACAAAAATACACAGTCATCTACATGGATGATCAACCCATTCCACTCCAGGAATTTACTCAAGAGGAATAAAAGTATATACCTCTATAAAGACTTGCACATGTATATGCATAGCAGCTTAATTTGCAATAGCCAAAACCTGGAAATAACTCAAAGGTCCCTCAACAGATGAATGGCTAAACACTGTGGTACCCCTACATGATGGAATACTACTCGGCAATGAAAAAGAACAAACTATTGATTACATGGATACGTCTCAAAATAATTATGTTGAGTGGAAGAAGCCAGACAAGAAATAGTATATACTGCATGATTCCATTTCTATACAGTTCTGAAAACTTCAAACTAATCTACAGTGACAGAAAATAGAACAATGATTATCTGGCAAAAAGGGGCAAAGAAAGGAGGAAGAAAGGCTTGTTATGCCTTCAAGGGGCATGAAGAAACTTCTAGGGTGGATAGCTATGCCTACGATCTTGCCTGTGGGAATGGTTTCACGGTGCATACATATGTCCAAACTTCACATATACTGTACTTCATATGCAGTTTGTTGCATGCCAATTATACCTTCATAAAGCTGTTACAGTTAAAAAAAAAAAAAAAAAAAAAAACTGAAGCAAGGCAATATATGCTATATATGCCATAGGAGTCCAGGTCAGGAAAAGGTGAATGCGGCTAGAGGAGCAGGGGAGGGCATCAAGAAGAAAGTAAGGGTTCCTCTGAGCTTTGCAGAATTTGGGAAGGAGGAAAGGATTGAGGAGATAATCATCAAGGCAAAGAAAACAGCTGGAGACAAAGCAGAGTCAGGCACAGCAAGGCCACTGGGCCAGAGCTGGGGGTGAAGAACCCTGGAGAGCTGAAGGGAGCCGTGTGGAATGGAAGGAAATGAGGGAAAATCTTAGACTGGCCTGGGCACGTTATTCCAGAGAAGCTATCTTTAGAAAGGTGTGAGGTGGACACTGGGATGGACAGGCAAACAAGTTTCCTCACAGTGCCAAAGCTGCTCAGCTGGCAGTGAGGTCCTGGACCGGCGTGCTGAGGTGTGGAGACCACGTGTATATGGTGACTTACAGGCCACATGTGTCATTGCTGTGGAATAGAGAAATGATGCCACAGATGCATGGGTTTGCCACCTCCGGACTGAAGCCAAGGAAACTAAAGATGTTGTAATTAACAAAACATGAAGTTCTAAAAGGTGGGGGCCATGGTAATATCCTCATTACCAGCAACAAATTTGGGAGGCATTTACCTAGAAGAAGCAGTAAGATATGACGACAGAATAACACATGTGCTTGATATGTGTTTGATGAATGAATGAGTGCACAGATTAAACACAGCAGATGGAGAGAGAAAAAAGGTAGAAAAATAATTTTACTCTTTCCTTTTTACCAAAAGGAAAGTGCTAGCAGAAGGGGTGATCCATTGCTCTGAAGCTGGACCATGAATCTTGAACCATTTATCTGGTTGAATATGATGTCCAGCTTCTTATTAAACTTTGTATAAGGAGACAAAGACACCCCAGGGCACATATGCAGTAAAGCCATTTAAGGTGAAGAATCTAAAAGGAATCAAGAATATACAGAGCCACAGGAAAGAGCGGGACAGTAACAACCAGGGTGCAGCCACCACATTGCAGGTACTGTGGCAGGCACTTCATATAGATCATCATGTTTAACTCCCGTGAAGGCAGGTAGGTTGCATTATCCCATTTTAGAGATGGAATAACAAAGGCTCAGAGGTTGGGTTATTTTCCCAATGTCACCTGGATACGATCAGGGCCAGGATGCAAACTGAGGTCTCCCAGATGCCAACGTTCAGGCCACTTGCACATTATTTTGCTGCCATTCAGTGTTAACAGGGTGAATGAATAAATAAAAGTGACATTTTTAACCTAGCATTGTCTATTTTCTGTTTTCAATAAACATTAATCACCCAAAAATATAAGAAAAAAATTCTTTATTCAATGGAAATCACTGAAGGTAACATATCACTTTCAACTTTAAATGGTTCCCATAATGCTGAATAAAGGCATACAGTCAGCCCTTCATATTCACGGGTTCTGCATCTGCAAATTCAACCACTAAAGATTGAAAATATTTTAAGCAGTAAAAGTGATGGAGATAAAAATACGGTATAACAGCTCTTTACAAAGCATTTACATTGTGTTAAATACTAGGTATTATAAGTAATCCAGAGATGATTTAAAGTATACTGGAAGATATGCGTAGGTTGTAAGTAAATATACATTATTTGTAAAAAACTTGAGCATGCAGATTTTGGTATGCAGGGTTGCGGGGGAGTCCTGGAACTAATCTCTTCGGGTACCAAGTGATGGCTGTATTCCATTATAAAACGCCAAAGTTTGAAGACAGAATTTTAATTTCACTCTAATCTAGATTTAAAGTGGGCAGCGGGTGTGGGCAGTGACACAGGCATGGAAAGTCAAGTCACCTTCTCTATGAAGGCTGCCTCTGCCTTCTCCCAAGGCTTTGTCTCTGATGTTACCCCTTCAAAGAGGCCTCTAACCCCCAACCTAAGCCGCCTCCTCTTCCAGTCACTATCGCATATGTTATTTCTTTATCGTACTTGTCACTATCTGAACTTACTTGCTTTACTTTTTTATTTGATTATTATTTCTATTTCTTCTTACCCCATCCCCAAAAAACACCACCAGTAAAAAATTCCTTTGCTGGGAGGATCTGCGGGAAGCTGGACTTGCTGTACCCATGCATGATACCCAGAAGAGTGTCTAGGCCCTCTCCACAGAAAGCACCTCATAAAGATCTGCTGAATGAATGGCCAACCCAGAAACTCACGTCTTTCCGTGTCTTATGTTCTGCAGCCTGAATCCTCTGATCCATTTCCTCTTCCAACTCACTCAGCTGCATAGCTGCCTTGTCCTGGGCTCTGAAATTCAAAAGGATGCACACCTTTTCATTACACTCTTGAACTTGAAACATGAAGAGAAACTTCAGACTTATCTATGTGAAGCCCTCTATATTACAGATGAAGAGAAACACACCATTCAAAATGATATTCCCCATTCCATCTACATAACAAAATGAGATTGGCAATTTGACCATTTTGGTGTAAAATCATTTTAAAACTAGATACGGTCATGCATTCCTTAACAACTAGCTTACATTCTGAGAAATGTGTCTTTTGGAGATTTTTATCATTGTGCAAGCATCATAGAGTATTCACACCAACCTAGCTGGTACAGCCTACTTCACACCTAGGCTATACGGTATAGCATATTGCTCCTAGGCTGCAAACCTGAACAGCATGGGACTGTACTGAATACTGCAAGTAACTGGAACACAATGGCCAGTATTTGTGTACCTAAACACAGAATAGATACAGTAAAAATATAGGATTATATCCTTATGGGACCACCGTCATTTATGTGATCAAAACATCGTGATGTGGTACCTGACTATATCAAATAAATGAATACATTGGATAAAATGATATTAAACTAGATTGTGGCAAAGAATAAAGATATCAAAGTGCTGGGAGGCTCTCAATAAATTCTGAATTTTTTTTTTTTTTTCTCTCATGACTGAGTTACAATCCTGGATTAAAAAAAGAACTCCGTGGCAAAGTGATGGTTAGATATAATTTTGAAATTTCACTATAAAAAACTCACAATGTTATATGTTAAAGTGAGAAGGGAAAAAAAGATCTCAATCATTATTTCTTATTTGTCCCCTAAAGTTCTAGAATGTATATAAGGTTACCTTTTAGAAAAATTTTGTTTCTGTTACGAGTGCGATTATAAATCACATCTCTATGGAGGCAAAGCACATTGATTTGCATCTAAACCATGAGCTTTAGAGGCGATTCATTTGGACAAATGACATGCTATTAATCAATGATAGGGCTTAAATAGAAGATTTTTGTCTTCTAGTTTGATGGGTCTCTGCTATAGCAACTTACCTGCTTTTGACTTATTTACTCCCTCACAACACAATTTATTCATGCATTGGTTCAACTTCCACATAAAACTCCAAGGAAATATTATGGGAGGAAAAAAACCCCAAAGTAAAGTTTTCAGTAACATTATTATTTTCTGTTTGTATTTACTTTTTCCTCAGCTTATAGCCTGTCTAAAGTTATGTTAACCAAAGTTGGGAAATCAGTTTATTTCTGCTTATAAATACCTGCTATTTGAAGTCCAGAAATTATGTATCTCCATAGCAATGCCTGGTGGTTTTTTTGGTCAACTCTGGGACTGTAAATGGCTAAGGCACATATCCTTTCTCCCTGTGCTATGATCATTTCCCACCTACTTCTTCTAGCTATCCCATCCCACACATCTGGGACTGCTCCGTAATGGACTCTCTCTGCCCTTTTCACTTCTGAGCAACGTTTTTCTTCTTTTGCAAATCAGGGTGATGCATAATGACAGAGTGCTTGCCCCAGTAATTTCTAATTTCTAGTGAAATGTCTGCCCACTGTGACCTTAGTCCAGGGCTCCCACCAGGACACTGGGAACCCATTCTTCAGATGCAGTGCAGAGCAAAATGGCCAAAACCCTCCCCCAATCCAAAATAGAGGTGAGGATGGATGGCTAAGAATGTAAGGAATGGTTTACAAGTAGCCATTTAAATACTTCCTGACGTCTTTGATAGCTAAGAAAGGAGTCTTTAGGAGACTTAGGCTCGGCGTAGAGCCTGGCTCTGGATGGCCCGGGCAGCACAGAAGGAAGTGGATGGGGAAACCAATACAGCTCTAATTAATGTGATGTACTCACTCCACCGTGAAAAAGCAGCCTAGCTGGTAATGAGAACATCAAGCACGCCAGTCTGTTTTTTTCCCTCATAGGTGTACATGGTATTATATTCAGACGGGGGCATGTGTATGTGTGTGTACCCACATATCTTTGTGTGGGTCTGTATATGTGTACCTATGTGTATACCTGTGAGTTTGTCTGTTTTAATACTTATTGGGTGCTCTGAAGAATCAATGTGTGTGTCTGCCTGTCACATGTCAAAAGAGGCCAACGCTGGGACTCTGATCCACACTCCAGCATGCTCTACAGAATTTGGAGTTCTGAGGACCACGCTTTATCCTACCCGAAGCCCCTAGAAGGCTAATTTGAGAGAAAAACGGTCAGTCAGGTACTAAAAATGTTCATAAGAAGTCCCTTGTGAATAGATTAACTTTTGCTTGATTCTAGGACTATAAGAAAGGTCCTATTTTGTATCAAGAATTTAAAATATTTTCTTTCCCACATTATAATGTCCTTTAGTTACTCTGAAGGTTCAACTAGATAGTTTCAGCATTATGTGGATGGGAGGGATAAAGAGACAGCAGAATTGAAGACAAGTCACCCGCCCCTATGCTGACAGGGCAGCCTCCTATTAAAAGGGCTGCGTTTATAAGCTACAGGCAGAAACCAGCAGGGTGCACAGCATCTTGGGAGCTGCTGGTGGAGCACATGGCAGCAAGGAGCATCTGTGGGGCACAACACACCAGAACTGTGACACGCACAATGCCCTCTTTTTCCCAATATATGCTAAAGGAATGCAGTTTTTCCAGGGGGCAAAGAGGCTGATGTTTGGACTGCAACACATATAAATTCTTTTTTTGCATGATATAGCTGTTAACACCAATCAGATATCCTATGTAAGCTAGCTATGGCTTATATGAACTGTATTAGAGTAAGAGTTTAATAGTTCTTTGGCTTTCAGTTCAGAGGGGGAGGGCCAAGTGAGGAGGGCTAGAGAGTAGACAAGAGCCAAAGCAGTACTGCTGAGCACCCATGTGGTGGGCAGTGTGAGGGGCTCACCCATGACATCACCCACTAAGTCTTAACACCCAGAGGACGTGAAGATATTCATCCTCATTTTACAAATGCAGGAATTGAACTCAGGGAGATTAAGTAACCTGCTCGCAAAGTCTCATACATGTAGGTAACAAGGCCAGGCTTCAAATAGTGTTCCACCTACTTCCCTAGATAAAGTTTCTCCTGTGTGTTTCAAGCAGCAAGATGTAAGATACATCTCTTAATTGTTCTGTATCAAGTCATTGATCCTGAAGAGTTTATATAATAGGATCATGATGACCTACTGATTGATTGGTAACTGACCTACTTCTCCAGTGTTGGCTTAATTTTGAAAGCTCTAGACTCCTGAAGCTCAGTAAGTCCACCAATATCATAGCGTGACAATGTACTTCAGTCCATTTGCCGCCCAGGTCAGAGAGCAAGTTAAAGCACCCACAGGCCACTTATAAAGGAAGGACTTCAATACCTCTTCACCGCAATGGCCAAATTTTCCATTTCTGTGCTTTGAAGTCTGATCTCACGGATGAAGTTCTTTATAACATGTTCATATGGTTGAATTAATCTTGGTTCCACAAGGTTGATGTTTTGGTACAAGGTACTAACTTGCTCTTCTCTGCCAAATAAAGAAAAATTAAACAAATTATAAAATGTTAAAGGCAACTCTGCAGGGGACTTTTAAGAAAGAGAAACATAAATGAAGAACTAAGGAAAGAAAAACCAGCAATCATACAATGATCGGAAGGAAGGGAAGATAGCAGTCAGGAGACATGGTTGGATTTTTTCCACAACAGGAGATGGGGACCTGTGAGGACAGTGAAAATGTACAGCAAGTGACTAATAAGGAAGGATTTTGTTGTTGTTCCTGCTGTGTTTTTTTTTCTAAATTTTAATAGAAAGATAAGTCAATTTATAGAACAATTAGGTAACATTAAATCAGTTACTTAATTCCATGTTTCACCCACCCCTAATAAGACATGTTTCAGCCTTCATGGTCGTAACAGTGGGTGTATTAGTCCATTTTCACACTGCTATAAAGAAATACCCAAGACTGGGTAATTTATACATAAAAGAGGTTTTAACTGACCCACAGTTCCACATGACTGGGAGGCCTCAGGAAACTTACAATCATGGCGGAAGGGGAAGCAAGGATCTTCTTCACATGGTGACAGGAGAGAGAAGAGTGAGGAGTGAAGGAGGAAGAGCTCCTCCTTAAACCATCAGATCTCCTGAGAACTCTTTCACTATCGTAAGAACAGCATGGGGGAAACCGCCCACATGATCCAAGCACCTCCCAACAGCTCTGTCCCTAGATGCATGGGGATTAAGGGGATTACCATTCAAGATGAGATGTGAGTGTGGGCACAGTCAAACCACAGCAATGAATATAACCATTATGTTATGGTCAGCTAAAAATTACTTCATATAAATTCACATTTTTATATATATTTGCATTGATGTCAGTCACAATTCTCCTGACACCAAATGTGTGAATTTTTTCCTCATACCAACCAATTCTCCAACATTTCAGATACCAACTGAGCGTCCAACAATCCAATTTCATTCTGACACCAACCAGAGTTAGCACAGACCCCACAGGTTATGGGATCAGTGCCACAAGACTGCTCCCCACTTAGATGCCAATCACAAGTTCCAGGTTGCCACCTACACTTCTGACCAATCACCTATAAATCAGGGGTTTCTGTGACCCCCCTCTTTAGGTTCCATACTTTGCTTAAATGGCTCACAGAACTCAGGAAAACACTTGACTTAGGTTTACCAGTTTATCATAAAGAATATAACTCAGGATGGCCAAATGGAAGAGATGCTTTGGGCAAGGTATGGGAGCAGAGTGTGGGTGCACAGAACTTCCATGCCTCCTCTGGGAACAGCACCCTCCCAGCACCTCGGTATGTTCACCAACCCAGCAACGATCCAAACACTATTGTTTTAGGGGCTTTATGGTGATTCTACTGCACAGATGTGAGAGATTTTACATCACTGGCCACTGGTGATTACCTCAATTTTCAGCTTCTCTCTCCTCCCTAGAGGTCAGGGATGGGGCTGAAAGTTCCAACCTTCTAATCATGTCAGTCTTTCTTAGTCTTAATCATGTCCAATCCCCTCTTGAAGGTCTAGGGGCCCCCAGCTACCAGCCTTCTCACTACCATACAAAAGACACTCATCACTCTGGAGATTCCAAGGGTTTTAGGAGCTGTATTCCAGGAAGCTGGGACAAAGCCCAACTACCTATTTCTTATTGTATCACACTCTTTATTTGTGACAGTCCTCATAGTTACTATTTAAAACCTTTTAATAAAAGACAAACATTTTTAGAGGTATTTCAAAAGAAAAATTAACCAGATTCAGTAGCTGATCTGATGGAGGATAAAGGAGCTCGTTGGTGAGGCTGGTGGTGTCCTTGACTCACAGTTTAAGAGCTGATTCACTAAGAGTGATCTAGCATGATCTATGAATAATATACCCTTTGTGTCTAGTTAATGAAGCCTGTGTAACTCATCTGCTATGGATGGATGCTATAGCCATGTGTAGACTTAATAAGCACACTGTTCCCCAGCATATCCAAGCTTCTCCGCATTGATGGGCTGCATACTGGCCTCCTTGACAACTTACATCAGAGACTCTGCAATCTGGCCGCCTTCTTCTGATCCTAGTGGATCCCTGCTTGCTAGTATTTAACACAGGTTGTGACTGGGTTGTGACAGTAGCAGCACTTTTTTAAAGCAAAGAACATTTATACCCGTTGAAACAAGAAATACCAAAAATTTAGAGAAGAGTCAATTCTTTAGGCATGAGATGATAACTTACCATAATACCAGCATCAAATAATTCCATTGATTCTCATTAAGCCTAGAAATGTTGGGGATAGCTAATAATTGCAGGAAAGTCAACCACTTTGACACACTGCCTGATTTAAAAATCGCCTCCAATGTGTGCATAATTCTTATGTTTGGTGATCTGGTTCTGTGATTTTAGTTACTCCCCTGACAATGCACAACGACTTCTGTCTCCTGTCCCTGACATGGAGAGATTACTCTTCTCCAGGTCCTTGTCTAGTTTTTGGGCAGGCCACTCCAGGAACCAGGAAATCTGAGAGCATTTCACAGCCATCTATGGTGTGACACCACAGTGACACCAAAGCAACAGCCACAGAAGACCACTCAGAAATCCTGAGCACAAAATTCATACCCATCCACTTGATCAACATGCCTTGGGCTTTTGCCCTATTATTCTGTGGAAGGCAGCATTTTAAGATGCTATGAGGGCGCAAGAAAGACGACAATAATCCCAGGCCTCAGTAATTGAAAAGCCATGCAGAGAGCCATCTCACAACTGGAAAAGAAGACACAGACAGATAGAATACACTTTATAATTGTAATAAAAATAGTTATATGTAGCGAGTAGTCACCATATTCCTGGTAATGCGTGAGGAAACGTGTATGCATCCTCTCTTCAAATGCTCACAACAACATCAGGAAGCACCTTTCTTATCCCAGTATTTCAGAATGTGACTATATTTGGAAATGGGTCTTTAAAGAGGTAATTAAGTTAAAATGTGGTCATTAGAGTAGCTCCAAATCCAATCTTACTGGTCACCTTATAAAAAGAGATTTGAACCCAGACACACACACACACAGAAGATCATGTAAAGACACAGGAAATGACAGCCATCTGCAAGTCAAGGAGACAGGCCCCAGAAGAAACCAACCCTGTTGATACCATCTCAGACTTCTAGCCTCCAGAACTGTGAGAAAATAAACTTCTGTTACTTAAGCCACCCAGTTTGTGATGCTTCTTACCACAAATACCTAGGCAGCCCTAGCAAACACATACTGTATAGGGCCCATGGTAACACGGTGGTTAAGTGGCAGAATAAGGATTCAAACTCAGTTTCACGCTGTAGGCCACCTGATCAACCATAAAATCATATTGCTTCCCTATGTGTTAAATAGCTAAACTCTGGCAGAAGAAATGGGATTCGAAATCAATCCATAGATCTAGGAAACACTGAAAAACATAAGGTACATATTAACTCTGAAGCTTAGTTAAGCACGGCCCCAAGGTGTGTCCATGTGGCTGTAAACTCTCCCAGGCTTGCTCTTTCTTTTTCTTTTCTTTTTTTTTTTTTTTTTGAGACAGAGTCTCACTCTGTCACCCAGGCTGGAGTACAGTGGTGCGATCTCGGCTCACTGCAACCTCCGCTTCCCAGGTTCAAGCAATTCTCCTACCTCAGCCTCCCAAGTAGCTGGGATTACAGGTGCCCACCACCATGCCCAGCTAAATTTTTTTTCTTTTTTTTTTGTATCTTTAGTAGAGACAGGGTTTCACCATGTCTCTGAGACCATGCTGGTCTCAAACTCCTGACCTCAGGTGATCCACCCGCCTCGCCCTCCCAAAGTGCTGGGATTACAGGCCTGTGCCATCACACCTGGCCCCAGGCTTACTCTTATAAACAAACTGCTTGATCTGTACAGAGGCCAATATGATTCAAAAGAACTGCTCAAGGAAAATATTATTAATAAACCTGCAGTAGTAAGTCTCCTCATTTGGTGGTATAAGACACAGAAAACTGCCATTATCTTTCCCATCAGAACTGAGTACAAATTCTGGTTGCAACAGTAAGACATATTTATTAGGGGGCAATAAAAGAAAAATCTCTACTCGTAGATTGTCCGACGTAATTTCAATGGATCATTAACTTCTTTGCACCTTTGTCATTTACTGACTACCAGGAAGGTGCAAAGCATAAAAACCTGCTCTTTAATAGAATCCTGCCTGTCAGGGGGACATTAAGATACCGTCATCTAGGCCGGGTGCGGTGGCTCATGCTTGTAATCCTAGCACTTTGGTGGGTAGATCGCCTGAGGTCAGGAGTTCAAGACCAGCCTGACCAATATGGTAAAACCTTATCTCTACTAAAAATACAAAAATTAGCCAGGCGTGGCGGTGAGCACCTGTAATCCCAGTTTCTCGGGAGGCTGAGACAGGAGAATCGCTTGAACCCGGGAGGCAGAGGTTGCAGTGAGCCAAGATCGTGTTACTGCACTCCAGCCTGGGTGACAGAGTGAGACTCCATCACACACACACACACAAAGATACCGTCACCTCGAATCCTTGTTTGCTGGCTATCTGTACATCATCAAAATGTTCAGAAGTAGACATCTGAGTAGATTCCCTCACTTTCTGCAAATTTCTAAAATGAGAAAGAAACATAATGATTTGTAAATTCTTGGGTCATTTATTGGTCCCGGAATTCAGTACAGAGAATTTCAAAAATAGTTTACAGTGAAGTATACAAATAGAATAATTATAGGAAATATCTGCCACTGACAGAAAATACGTCACATGGTTACCTGTTGTGCCAGGACTCTACCACGGAAACTCAACTATCTTGCTTTGCATTACAGGGCACACAGGGAGATCTGATTCCCAAGAACCCTTGGCCAATAGTTGGAGTCATGTGACTAGTTCTAGAAAATGGAGTAGGTACAGAAATGGTCTGTGTTTGCCGCCTCCAGGCTTGACCTCTAAAATCGCTTACAAAATCTTCAGCACATTTTCCTTCATTCTTTCTTTTTTCTTTCTTTCTCACTTTCTTTCTCAATTTCTCTCTCTTCCTTTTCCACCTTCTCCTTCTTTCTCCCTTTCCCACCTTTCTCTCTCTTTCACTGTCTCCCACTTTCTCCCTCATCCTCATCACTGATGTGAAAAACTCCAATATGGCTAAGCCTCGTGATAGAACGTGCTTGGATCCCTGAATCACCACATGGTAGAAGACTGCTCAGGAGAGCTACCTGATCACCTCCATCTGTCAGATACATAAGAAAAAAATGTTTGCATTGCATGAAGCCAGTAAGACTTGTTCTTTGTTACAAAGCCAGTTCTTTGTTACAGTCAGCTTAAGCTTAGAAAGTTGGCATTATGGTTTCCTCTCTGGGTATTTTATCATCTTCTTCCATATTAACATACTTCCTTACCTCCTTACTTGATAGCTTCACACCATAAGTATGCAATAAAACTTTTATGATCAGGTAAGTCTTAACAATCACTACCCACTCTTTTTAGAAGGGAACAAAAGGTTATTCTGAAGCATTCATATACCAAAGCAGACATTTATCGATCACCTTATATATGTAGTCGAGGTGCCGATTTAAGCCTTTACATATATTAGTCATTTAATTCTCATAACTCTATGAAGATGTTATCACTAGTATCCTATTTACTGAGGAGGAGACTTAGGCAAGTATGTCCCTTCAGCAGAGGTAGGATTCCCATTCAATCCATCTGGCTCCAGAGTTGGGCTCTCCAGGGAAGAACTAGCTCTTCACACCGAAAGTAAGTGCTAAGCCAGTTTTCAGGGGTCTTAAGTACATACCTCCATTTAGGAATATGTAATATAACAAGATTTTTTAAAAATTACTTCGGAAGAGGACATGTTTTACTGCTACAAGGATTACCCACATTACAAGAGGACTCCTTAAAAGAACGAAAGCATGAATAAGATAAAAATGAGATAACCTTATACAATTTAGTTTACTTAAAGCTATTTGGGGGAAGGACTATTACATGCAGGGGGCAGAGTCCCACCTTCCATCCCTGACCCCATCTGCCTGTGTGCTTCGCTTGGTCTATACTGTGGAAATGATGCACCTTCTGGGTTATGGCAAGAGACTGGAACATAACGCTCTTGGCAATTCTCACACCTGATAGAAAAAGGAAAAACAAAAGAAACAAAAAGTACTTCATCATAGCAAAAGATAACACCTGGTCCCTCTACGTAAGATTTATATGCTGTGCCTCACCTGGGCAGCTAAATGCCTGTGGATTTCCCAACTCAATAAACTTGGCACCATTACTTGGTGCCAAGAGAATCTTTTGTTCCTCCCCAAGGGTGTCGTAGTTACTGGCCTCTTCCGGTGTCCTAGCTTCCAACGTCAAAAGTTAAACAAGCAGAAACGATACAATGGTCAGACACACAGCTCTGTTTTCTTCTGGGCCTGACCCAGTTGGCACAAATGAGTGCTGAGAAGGGTGACGAGCCGTGACAAGGCTTGAAAGCATTTTGAATTCATGAGGGACCCAGGGGCTCATCTAAAGCAATTACACCTGCACTCTCAAATACCACGCAGATCTGTTTACAGGTGTACTTGGCAAACACCAGGTAAAGAAAGATCAAGGATCAAGTCGTAAGCATTAGCCAGTCAAGAAAAAAGCAGTCTCTACTTCTGTGCTGAGAGAGCAACCAACACTAACACATCTAATTTGTGTCTGAAGATATCAAGTGAAATGCAATGAGAGAAAAATGTACCTTGAATTATCAATGTTTTAGATGTTATTTATCTTCTTGTTCAATAAATTACATGATGATTTGTATGAATGACAGTAGCAACGGCTAATTACTGATGAAAACTTCACAACTTAAAATTTTTGAATGATCCCTGGGAAATAAGAACTCTAAATAGCAAATATTCCCATTGAAGCTGAGAGGGAAATTACATGTATTTGAAGAGAAAACAGGTATACTTAAGATGTACAGAAATTTTTAAAGGTCACGCATTTTCATAAGATTAACATTTTACTCAGAAGATGACATATATATTTGTGTTTATATATCTGGAATGCAGTAGGGCTGGTATGTAGAAAGCTTGGACACAGCTGATCTCAGGACATCTCTGGAAACAGTTAAGTACAGAAAACTTCACTCCACACTAAGAAACACAGTGATCCAGTAGGGGGCTTAGGAAAACTGGCCCTCAGATCCCAAGTCTTACTGATTTAAGCATTAAAATAGGGTGCTAAATTATTCAAACTGTATGTTTTATGTATCTAAAACCCAATTTTTTGTAAACAAAAGCACACAGTATTAAATGCCAATGTCTTCATCATTCTACACTAAGGAATGCCACAAGAACATTGATGCTGAGATCCTAGCATCTGAACATGAGACATTAAAACATGCATACAATCCAAGAGGCACCATGTGAGATCCTGAAAATAAAATGCTAGGAAGCTGAGTTCCTGCCTGCATAAAGCTCACACGTGATTGAAAATTTCTGTGAGGATTAAGTACAAGATGTGCTGACAGCATAGAACAGGTGAACCCCGAAGCGTGCATAGACGTCAACTAGGCAGAACGGCGGTGCAGTAGGGGGTGGTCTCTTCCAGGTATCAATAGCCACAGGCTGTGCACAGCCTCAGGCAGGAGAGCTGGGGCTGGAGAAGTTAGCAGGAGCCCGATGAGCACATCCTCAAGGACCAAAAGCGTATTGAAGGGGGTCGGCGGGGATATCCCCAAAGGATGGGAAGCCATGGCAAGATTTAAAGCAAGAGGTGTCATGATCGAGTTTGCATTTTCACAGTTTTGGCTGAAGCAAGGAATTAAACAAAGGACTTTGAAATAAATGTGCAGAGATAAAGATAAACCTAAGGCCATTATCATTTAATCCAGAAATGTAGAACTTCAGGAGTTGTAACTAGTTTCTACTCCAGAATAGGTAAAATTACAGACAACTAAAATCTGATAGTATAATTATTTCTCTTTTTGGGTACGAACAAGGAGTACGTTCTTACTAATGTAATACCAGTTCACCTACTTCGTTCAATGCCCCGAACGAATCACAGTTGTTTCGTCAGTAAGTGCAAAGGTTTATCCTTTTTCTCCCATACAAGTTAAATAAAAAGTACTCTTTTAAAAATGTATTTTTATTACATAGTATGCATGCTTCCAGAATAAACCCCAAATTAACTAGAAAATAAATTCTAAGGGCCAAATCCAGCTATGCTACTAGAACAGAGCAATATTAATTCCCTTTCTAAAATTTAAGTCTTGCTTTCTAGACAGGATGACTTCTTCCCACTAACAGAGTTGCCTACGATTGGCTGTGGTCTCAATCTGCATACAGAATGGCTATCCAGCTCTCCAATCTAGAGAAAACAAACAATGGTCTCCTCAACTTGGCCCCAGCAACCAGCAGACTTGGAAAGACAATGTGGTCCAGGGGCTGAGGCTTCTCTGGCTTCGGTTTTGTGGCTGTCTGATCAGAGGGGTTTCTAATCTACGTTTTAAACCACCAGTGCCTCACTCAGGCCCCCTTAACCACATACATCTCCTGCAGGTAAAAGTCTTTCTGGGTTTGTGTCATCTAGAGAAATATTACTTACCTAAGTACCTATTTTTATAACATTCACTAAAAGGTATTAAAATGAAAATTTCCTGGAAGATGAGAGAGTTAACTAGATCCATTCAATGTCTAGAAACAATCCAGATTGCAAATTGCTTTCTATTTTCAATCACTGATATTTAGTTACTGGGAGTTCGCCAATGGAGGCAGGAAGGTAGAAACAGCAGAAAGCATCGTGCTGAAGGTTTACTGCAGGCACAGCCTCAAAACAACTAGGGCTTCTGGAGTCATAAATGAATACAGCACGGGATAAGTGGAATGGCCTGGGCAGATTTCAATGCTTCCTCCACCACATCTAAGCTTTATGACTCAGAGCCAAACACTTTACCTCTCCAGCTTCAGCTTCCTCAACCATAAAGTGGGTATAACAATAGAAGCTACCACCTAAGGGTAGCTGTGAGGTAAAATGTTGGTAATCAGTAAGTGCCAGCCATTGTTCCCATCCATTATTACTCCTGACTCCACTCCCCAACTGAGTTAAAAAGAAGTAGATGGTTGTCTCCTGTCCATGTCTGGGTGGTATTTCAAAAGGGGCTCAAAGGAAGAAAACCTTGTAGTATGGGAGCTCCACGAACAGAAATGTCTTATGGGTGGCAGTACTCTGGGAACTGAAAAGGGAGAATTAAATTAGGTCATGTTCAAGGTCAGCCTGCAAAAGTTACAGTCCCTGGGTAAGTAATATCTTCTCTGTGAAGCACCACGTAGAAAATACTTTAGGCTTTGCAGGACATACTATCTCTATTGCAACTATTTAGCCCTATCACTGCAGTGTGAAAGCAGCCTAGACAATGCATAAATGAATAAGTTTGGCTGTGTTTCAATAAAACTTTATTTACAGTAATAAAGTAATTACAGTAATAGTCAGAGGGATAGATGAGCCTTGCTGTGGTGACCCCTGTTACCATCTATTAACATAAGGCCCTGAGTGTAGCAACGTGCACGGGACAATGCAGACCTCACTCTTCCACACTCAGATAAACAGGCTTTTATTCACATCCTGCCCCAAGTCCAGATCAAACTTTTTCATATACAGAAGTTCATTTTGTTGATATTATAGTATGTATGTGCTATATGTGTGTACATGTATATGTAAGAATATACAGCTCTTTAAAAGCACTTGTCTTGCAATGCACATTTGCTCTCCCTGTATTTCTCTTCTATCAACTTAACCTGAGTCAAGTTAAATGTAGGCATAATCTAGCAGTGTTAGTGCAAGTCGGTATATTATAGCTATTTTTCATGGAAAAAAATACTTCTACTTTGGTTAAAAAAAAAAAAGATAGGCGCTGAGGAGAAAATAAGGAGTACAGTATCCATTTTTATGTACAATTTCTCTTTAGATGACATGTCACCTTCCCAGATTGACACACACTCCCAGTTTATGCTCGTTGTCCTGTATCCTGTCCACGGTAAGCATCTAACTAGAATTTCCCTTTCACTGTAATCAAAAAGTTGCATTAACATGTATTACCTGTTCTTAAACTGTGTACCAACTGTGCATTTAAACTTATTAACAGTTGCATTAAAATAATCCAGGGTGAATTTGTTGCATCTCTACTTTCACTTCCACTTTTTAGGTGCGTGAGACATCCATGCCAGGGAAAAGATAGAATAATACGTGGCTAAATCAGAAGATAATCAGGAATAAACCCATCTCTCCTTTCCTGACCCTTACCAGAAACTTTCCTTTCAGGGGCAGGAAACAGAACACTCACACTCACTGATAAAACAAATCAAGCTTGGACAAGAGAAGCTGGAGACAGAAAACTCCTTCAGGACTCAGACGGTGGTGGAGAAAGACTGGAAGCAGTTGCCTCGGCCAACCATCTCGAAAGTCAGTCAGTTGTGCTCCTATCTGCAAGATGTGCGAAACGCTGCCAGGCAGCCGTGTGGTCAAGTCAGTGGGAAATTGGAAATTTACAAACATAGTGCACATGATATATGTACAGAAAACAGAAGTTGGACAGGCCTGCCTCAGAGCGATGGACAGTACTTCGGATGCTCTTGCTACAGTAAGCTGATGCTTTTTATATGGCTTAAGTGTATATCTAGTTATTTTACTGGATGGCAATGCTTTTATCTTTTGCAGTAAACCCTTCTGGCAGCAACAACCTCAAAAAATAAACAAAAAAATGGTGCACGCTTAATAAAAAGTTGAGTACTCAATTTCCTTTCCTCAAGAAAGTAGATAAATGCATAACTGCTCCAAATGGTTAACTGTCATAGCCAAGAGGAGCATAAGGAGACATGACAACGAAATGGAACGTGATGTCCTAAATGGATGCTGGAACAATAACAAAAAAGGGACTTTGGGGAAAAACTGAGGAAATCCGAATATGGACTTCAGTTAATAACAGTGAATCAATAATCAGTTCATTAATTGTAACAACTGCACTGCACCAAAGCAAGATATTAATAAGGAGAAGTGAGTACATGTTACACAGGAATACTATACCACCTTTTTTTTAAAAAAAGCTTCTCGATATTATCCTCCACCATGGTCCACCATGGTGCCCTACAGTGACGTCATGGTGCCCTATAGTGGTATCATTAGCAATATGAAAACCAGAAAATATAAAGCTCCTGAAGAAGCAACAGGATCTACGTCTTTTAAGACAACCATATTCTTCAGAGTCTACAATTTTCCTCATGCAGCTGCAGAAGGCTTACTTACATACCACCTGTGAAACATGACTTTTTTCTTAGGTCAAGAGACTGTTGTTTCAAATTAATTCTGCACAAATTTTTATTACCGATTATCTTGTATAAATGCAAAGAGTGAAATGATAGCTGTGTTTATTGTCTGCATTAGCAGAAAACGAACTTCACTACAAAGGTAAATCAGGCTAGTTTTATATCAGTGCAATGAGATGCTTCAAAAAAAGCAGATGGAATCAAAGTTCAAGAAGTTCATTCTGTCAAAGACAAAACATTCAATCTTATTATTACAAATGCTATCATAAATTCAGTGAAAAATAAAAGAATAAAGCATTGTAGTAAAAATTGTATTTTTAGCAAATCAAGAAATCTGTGAAGTAGAAATGCATTGGAATTGGTGGCACATATAACTGAATCCAAATACACTTTAATATTCTGCAGACTAAAAGTCAAAATTTCAAATATATTTACACACATAATTACATTATCTAAACATTTTTTGCAATTGTCATTTTCTCTCTTTGTGGCTTACCACCATTCAGATTTTGGAAATCTTTGGACCTTTGAAGAACTACTTAGCAAATCATCCTAAATGTCCTACGTCATTTTGTAAACTAGTCCTCTAAGTTTTCATTACATTTTCTTCAAAATCACTTGGAAAACTTTAATCAAATCACTCAACAATGGGAACTATAAAGGCTACCATCCATTTTTCAAGCTTTTTGCAGATTGAAGTTAATTGAAAAGTAAGCCTGAAAACAGGAAGATGCTAAGGAATTAAACAGATTAAATGATGAGAGTTCAAATGTATAAATGAAATTCTGTAATTATTATTTGGAATATCTGAACTTATGAGAAAAATCTTTTGATGGTCTTCCTATCTTTATTGATTAAATTTATATTCTGTAACAATAGGATAGAATTGAGAAGTCCTACAATTTTGATGTATCTAAGTATTGGAAAACATTAAAAGAAACATAAATGAACACAACTGGATAAGTCTTGTCTTATAAATGTTAATAAATTTGTCAAAGTATTTGTTAAAGGAAGTATTTTGAAAGGCGGCAAAGACATAGAACCTGTGGCAATCGTGGACTAAATTATTCACATATGTTAATATTTACATGTCAATACCAAGACAAAAAAGAATTAACGATATCCTCCACTTAGAATTTACTCTACAATTATAGTTCAACACTTGAGAGTGTTTTCTTAATTTAAAAAAAAATTATGATCTACACAGAAGAGTCAACTGCTGATGTCAACAATTTCAAATTTAGTAGTCAAAAAATGAAACCATAACTCTAAATATTACAAGTGATATTATAGAAAAAATTAAGAATACGACCACATTGGAAGATGTATTCTTCAGAAAAGTACCACTAATTCTGGCATTAGAGATAGATATAGGTAATTAACATTAAAATACATGAATATGTTCCAGTACTATTTTGCACATGAAATTTTTAATGTTCGCATAAGTGATAAGAAAATTTTTACTTCAATGTACATCAACCTTTTACATATTTTACAAATAACTTTACTTTTAAAATTTTTGACTAGCACTATTATATAGGACCGCCATATAATGAAAACAATTTGTTAGATAATAAAATAGTATTTTGATAAAATTACATAATTTAAAGTAAATTAGTTCGCCTCGTTTTATTCTCAAACAAGTCCTGGTTTAGGGAATCAATTCTACGGCCACTCTAGTTTCCTATCTCATTTCCTTCATTCTTTTTCCATCCTTAGGTGCTCAATGTCCTCAAGTATTTTGTAGAGGGCTCAATACAAAATATGTTACTTTTCAACAAAGGAGACAAGGTTCAGATGAAGCATGTTTTCTTGACTGATTTCATATCACTGTTCTGTGTGTGTGTGTGTGTGTGTGTGTTTCCAATTTTTGAGACTGCAGAAGTTGAGAAACAAATTCTTTCCTCCCTGGTCAAAGTACATTTTAATCTGAGTCTTTGATCAGAATCTAAGCCTTTCATATATGCTATGTAGAAGCCAAATCCTATACATCAGTCAAGGCTTTCCCAAAAGTCACCTCTGAAAATCAGCCCTGAATACTCCAGTCACGGGGAAATCCCTCTCCTCCTACCCCCACCACACTTTATTATCTGAGTTCTGTGTATTGAGTTTTCTGTGGATGTTCTACCTTCCCGGTTACCCTATCAGTCTCACATCCCTTGCAGCAGACGGTACCTATAGGTTTGACCTGGAGCAGCTTCTCCATTAATGAATGAATGAAGGAGGCAGGAGGTCTGGGAAGAAGGGTTCAACATGAACTGATGTGGAGAAGGTGGAGTTTTGTACTGGATTTGCGACAGGCTCAGAACTCTGACTCACAGAGAATAAAGAGGGCAACAGTGGGAAGGAGTGAGCAGGTGAGCCTTGCCTGCACAGGGTTAGGGAGAGGGCGAACTATGGGAAACATGATTGCCAAGATAAAAAGGGTCTCCCCTGCTGAACACAGTGAGAAAGTAGGAGATTCTAGAAAGCACACCAGATTCCATCTGAACTTTACACGCACCAGCATGCACCAGTCTTCAGCGTGCTGCTGCCTTCTCCGCTATTTTTTCCCTTTTCTCCTTTCACATTGTTTTCAATGGGGATGCGCCCACTATTTACCATATAACAGATGCTAAGAATGCTGAAAATAAGTCCAACTCAAGAAACTGTCTGTCTTGCTGGTATCTGGAACTATTTCTGATATGCAAAGTCCCCTTCATTTTGTTCCATGATATGATTTGGCTGTGTCCCCAGACAAATCTCATCTTAACTGTAGCTCCCATAATTCCCATGTGTCATGGGAGGTACCCGGTGGAAGGTAATTGAATCATGGGGGCAGGTTTTTCTGTGCTGTTGTACTGATAGTGAATAAGTCTCATGAGATCTGATGGTTTTATAAAGGGCAGTTCCCCTACACATTCTTGCCTGCAGCCATGTGAGATGTGCCTTTGCTCCTCCCTTGCCTCCCAGCCATGTGGAACTGTGAGTCCCTTAAACCTCTTTTTCTTTATAAATTACCCAGTCTCGGGTATTTCTTCAAAGCAGTATGAAAATGAATGAATACACTCCACCTCAGATTTGTGTTTTTGTGAGCTGAGGTTGCTGAAATTTCAACATCAGCTGAATGGCTAAACCCATGTATCAAATCTTGAATATATTTTGAATATACTTCAATAATAAATGTGGGGGCATTTTTAACAAAATAATACTTATATTTGTTAATAGCATATATGTGAGTTCCAAAAATAAATTAAATTACATGATTCTATGGAGATCAACAAAGACAATATATTGCATACATAGATAACTCACCATTAGCTTCTACAAAAGATAAGGATTTGCTTGTCATTCTAAAATCGCCAAATGATTTATTAATATACTACAGAACCATGAATACCAGTAAAGAACACTTTTTCTTTCGAAATCAGTACATTGTGGAATATGTAAGTGCATTCTACTTGTTCATTCAATAGCAAATATATTTCCTGAATTAGCACTTATTATATATTGAATACCTACCACTGAATATTAAATCATTGGCATTTAATTCTGAATTATTACTGGTATCATGGAAAGATAACTGTTTGGTTCCTCATCACATTTTGTTAACAGTTAAATAAACCTTATGCTTGAATATACATGACACTGGCAAGAAAATTTGTTAGAATTCTACACAACCTGCTTTGGCCTTTTTATTTTACTTTAAATATATTTTTTGAGACAGAGTTTCACTCTTGTCACCCAGGCTAGAGTGCAATGGCACAATCTCAGCTCACTGCAACCTCTGCCTCCTGGGTTCAAATGATTCTCCCGCCTCAGCCTCCCAAGTTTACAGGCACGCACCACCATGCCTCGCTAATTTTTTGTATTTAGTAGAGATATGTTATTCAGGCTGGTCTTGAACTCCTGATCTCAGGTGATCTACCTGCCTGGGCCTCCCAAAGTGCTGGGATTACAGGTGTGCGCCACTGTGCCTAGTGCTCTGGCCCTTTTAAAAGCCTATTTCAAAGGTTACATTAGTTTGCTATGACAGTTAATGTAATTAAGCGTGATATTATTGTCTATTACATCTTTGAATTATGTTAAAACTATTTATATATGTGATATTATTTCTTTAGTGTCCCAAAAGACATGTCACAGAATTTTATAATCTACTTTTAAGAATCACTGATTTTTACCTACCTACCCTGCTACCTAACCATCAAACACAAAGATAAATCAATAACAGTGTTCCAGTCTGTTTTATGAAAAGATACAAAAATAGATCAAAAATACCAAAACAAGTAAAATTAGCTGTAGAGATTTTCTTATGAATTTCTTAAACACATTTCCCCTCAGAAATAAAATGTTGCTGACATCTCTAATTTGACATTTCAACAGTTAAGACCCTTTGAGAGGCTCCCAGTCTCACTCCATGGTGCTTGGGATACATTTTCCACAAGGCAGAAGCCTCCTGAGACAGACCCCACTGCCCATCATCTGTCCACTCCACTGCTTTCCCAGCAACCTGCTGGAATGTTTAATTACTTTTTCATTTGATCCTCTCCAGAATGGAAGGGTGACTTTCTGAAATGTGTTTTTTAAAAAAAGGTAGCCAAAAAATCTCATTAAAATCCGACTTTTGCACATTATTCAAGGATCAGTTGTCCTGCCACTGGTCCACTTTTGTGCTCCCAGAGCCACAGTTCACTAAAAGAGCAAACAGCCTTCAGATCTGCAAACACCATCTGCCAACAGAGTCTGACCTCAACCCTCAAGAAAAGTCAAGAAAAGAAAAACCAGTCTTCCCTTAATTGAGTCATCATCTTAACTCACTGGTTCATCAGATAAGGAAAAAGCAATTTCAGTAAGCCGTATACTTACATTTATCTCAGTTTATATTTTTTTATCCCAAACCTTTAACATTCCCTTGGTTTCCAGTTCTGTTTCCCTGTGGTCTGAGCCGCACTCCTCTCTCACCTGCTTGGATAGTAAGATACCCTCTGGGCAGCAAAACGAATGCAAAAGCTACTGAAGAAAATGGAAATAAATGCCTAATTGTTGCTTTAAATCCCAGTACTATACAGAAAGTTGTCATAAAGTTATTACAATAATTTGCTCGAGTGGACAAGGAGAATCCACAAAGCAGTAGTATTTGTTTATCTTGGTGTGTAATTTTTTAAGCATTTCCCCTAAGACTCAAAAGAGAAGGGATTAAAAATAATTTCAGTGACCAACATATGAAGTGACTGACTCCAGTGGATTCATTCAGCGTGAACCATGCCCACTCCCGGCTGGGCACTTACTTTTTATTTGTATTCAAAATAATATAAGTCCATGTTTTGTGCTTATCTCTCTCTAAGTGGCTGAATTTCTAAAAAGATAATTTAGAACCACAGTGTCTACTTGAGGAACCTCCAAATACACAAAATTGAAAAAGGAGTTAATGTATGAATAAAAATGGAACAGGAGTAAAGCTACAAATAATAATAATATTATAATTTCAAAATGATGGCAGCACTCCAGCTATCTGAAACTCAGGTATCTGATGCCAAGAAGAATCCAAAAGGAGGCTGGAATGTCAGGAAAAAAAGAAAAACAGCTTCTGAGACACTCCTGCTTGGTATAGGAATCATTTACATTCAAACGGGGCTTTTAAAAAACACGATTCTGATGTATCTGATAATCTGTTTTCCAAAACTTCAACAGACAAAGACCCAGGAAGGAAGGAAGTACTGAGAATAGTAAAACGTCATCTGGCAGCCTGATGGCAAGGACAGACACTCCACACAGTAACTTCACAAGCCAAGCTGAACCACCATCTCCACAAATCCCTGGGGATATCATTCTACTACCTCCCAGAGTAAAACCAGACTTCATATGATGACCCTGAATTAGCACGGAAAGCTTCAGTGATTTTGCAAACAATTTTTCTGACCAATGCGTTGCCCACGTCCATATGCTTACCAAAAGCCTTGTGACAGATGATCACTGCAGTACTATGTGTGACATCCATGAAGTAGAAATTATCCAAATGGACATTTTTAGTAAACTGGATAAATCGATTGTGGCATTTTCACACTGCGGAAGAGTCTACATCAATGAAAATAAAAGTTTTAAACTACAAGCTCACAAACATCACGGTGACTGAAAGAAGCCAGATGCACTGCACGAACCTACGTATGTAACATCAACACAGAGGCAAAGGACGATGACTCCTCTGGAAAGGGGGGTCTGCAGTGATTGAGGGGGGAACCTGGGCTTCCGCAATGTAGTGAAATGTTCTGTTTCTTCACCTGCATTCTGATTTACTCAAGCATTCCATCTGAAAACCCCGCAAGCTATACGCTTCTGCTCTGTGTACTTTTTTTGCATGTGTTTTGTCTTTGAAGAATACATTCACAAAATACACAAAGTACTTGATGGAGTATAAAGGACTGTATCCTCAAGGTAAACTCAGTCATGAACATCTCAAAATTCAGGTATCAAATAACCAGAAGCACCCCAAGGCAACATTTTGAAGTCAGCGAAGTTTCTCTCTTCTACTTCAGTTCAGCGATTTTTTTCTGGGTCTTTTCTGCCTTTTTGGAAACATCTGCCCAGCAGATGTGGCCACATCCCACACTCTCACTTCTCATTTTCTCAGCAGAGTTTACTACACACACAAACCATTTAGGGATTCTGTTAAAATACAGATGCTTCGGTGAGTCTGCAGTGGGCCCTGGGAGTTTGCATTTCTAGAAACGCCCTTGACTAGCAGAGACAAGACATGATTTACCACCAGTGCCCACTGAGCTGCTGAATAATGAATCTAGCAGCTCTCTTGTGGCTGCTTTAGGACTTATACCTGGTGGAACACTTCTGGCTTCCCTGTGCTCTCATATTACATCCTGTAAGCAACTTCCAACTCAGGGACAAAAACTAGTAGTTGGACACAGCAGATAAGAACCCACTCCTACTGGAAAGAATTTCTTCCTGTTCCTCATTAAAATGTCAGCCTTTGGACTTCTTGGCACAATGCCTTCCTTTCACACAGCATGTGCAGAAAGGAGGGAAGGAAGGAGTGAGAAGGAAGGAGAAGAAAGGAAGCCAGAAAGCAGTGAATTTGCCCAGGAAAGTCCAGCAAAGCATAATGTTTGTGTGGCTTGCTGGATGGCTATGCTCAAATCCAAGATGTATCTTCTGTGAGGTGCTCAGTTTGAAGTTACGACTATTTTGATGAAGAAATGGATTGTAGAGTGAGGGTGGAGGGGTAGGAACAAGGCTGAATAATAAGACCTCTTCTCCCAGAGGGGCATCTCACAGCCATAAGCAGATGTAGGGCAAGCCTTTTCTTGGAAGATGAAAAATATTAATAACTTTAAAGTTGACTTAGGTACTTTGTTGTGGAGTGTTGAGGCATTTGGAAGGTGGGGGGATATAATATATGTATAGGAATTTTTCCTGATTAAAATAGTTTGAATTTTTCTGTTACTTACAAGTTAGAAGCATTCAAAAATGCTCAGTGATCTTCTCAAAACTGAGAATATCTGAAAAACTCTCTTAGTGGCTATGATGGTGAATTTTATTTATGTCAACTTGTCTAGGCCACAGCAGCCAGATCGTTGCTCAAACATGTGAGTATGTTGCTGTGAAGGTATTCTATATACGAGATTAACATTTAAATCAGCAGACTTCGAGTAAAGCAGTTTACCCTCCATAATGTGGGTAGGTGAGCCTCATCCATTCAGTAAAGACCTGGAACAAAGACTGATCTCCCAGGAGGAAGAGGGAATTCTGCTAGCAGATGACCTTTTTACCAGGACTGCAACCTCAACCCCTCTCTGGGTCTCCAGCCTGCCATCCTGCCCTGCAGAGTTGGGACTTACCAGCCTCCATAGTCACATGAGTCAATTCCCTAAAATCAATCTCTCTCAACTCTCTCTTTCTAAATAATATGTCAAGACATATGCGTATACATATGGTATATACATAACACATATATTTTATATGTGTGTCTGTGTTTATGTACATTTTGCACACATACACACATCTTATTGGTTCTGTTTCTCTGGAGAACTCTAATACAAATGTCTAAAATCACTGCACTCTCATTGGGGTTAATCAATGTAGACCAATGTGCCAGCTTCACAGTGAATGTATGCTAGGACTCATGAAAAGAGCTGAATAAGAACTTTAATTGTTACTGATAAAAACCTTAATGTTAAATATCATTCAACAGAGTAGGTCACTTCCCAAGGCTCCAAGTGCTCAGCTATCCCATCATATTTTCATTTTAGCCAGGGTCATTAGGACTCTAACATCCTAATAGATTTCTAAACTTTTGTGGACTGATGGACTTCTATCATCCTGAAGAGAGCTCATTTGGTATAATCTCGTAGGAGAGAGGTGATGCATTATCCTTTTAGACCAATACAAAACCTTGAATCTGTGTACACAGAATCAATCTGACATTCATTTCTGTCTTTGTGCCTTGCTGGAGCTTCCCATGAGTTCTGTACTCAAGATGTTTTTTTAGGATTTCTCTGCCATAATGCAGGTACCTGCAGCATCAGTTAGTTCACTCCCTAGGTTAGTAAGTGAAGGATGCTAAAGTGGAAATGACTTTTCCCAGTGTGTTAATGCTTTATGCCCCCAAGTAACAGCCACTGAAATGCAAGTCCATTAACAGCTGCACGCCGCAGGCTACAAAGGAATGCAGTGTGGACCTGATGCCATTTCGCACCGTGATCGCCCTCTTAGCACAGAATGTCCACCTGCGTTGTCTGGGTTCTCTGGGATCCTTGTGCATTTTGTCCTTGCCCCACTAACTAAAAGCAGCTGCAACCCCACATCTCCATTAAGCTACCTTCACCTTCGGAAAAAAAAAAAAAAAAAAAAAAAAAAACCCTGCAAAATCCTATATTTTCATGTTTAAACAGTTTTTCAGATTATTTTTTAACTCTTATTTTAGGCTCAGGGGTGCATGTGCAGGTTTGTTGTACAGGTAAACTTGTGTCATGAGGCTTTCTTGTACAGATTATTTCACCACCCAGGTACTAAGCCTAGTACCCAACAGCTACCATTTTTAAGATACCTACAGGTATTATGGAGTACTGTATTTCTATGTCTATTAAGAATCTAGCATGACTTTTTTTTTTTACTGTGCTAGTATTTTATGATTGTTACTGCTTATTTGAGTATTCTCATTACAGAAGTATAGCTATCGAGTGGTCTGCACCATTTCTACTTTTTTTCCCAAATGCCCTGTGTATGTTTGCAGAACACTAGGCTTTTCTGGAATGTATACACTGTGTTCAAGCAGAAATGCCTGTAGTATAATTCATTCATTAGCATCCCCAAGCAAACCATATCTGCCAGTTTGAAGTACATGCTATACCAAGAGATCCCCAAGGAGGAAAAGAAAAAGCATTCTGCACTACAAACACTAACACTAGTTCACAGCATTCCCATCAGAAAACATGACACAGGAGTATCCTAAAATGGACTTTCTAAACAAATGTGTGTTGGCTCTTCATGAATTCTTCCACCTCAGCCCAGAGGAGACTGTAACTCTGTTTGACAGAAGCAAGAATTATGAGGTGACTGTGTTATTCCAGGGGACAAAATGGTAAAGTCCACCATGCTAGGCAGACGGGTAACAAATCAGGAAATGCTACCTAAACCTCCCATAAGCCCTTCGCCCTCGCACCAGGTAGCTACAGGCAGCTAACAATAGGTGATACTTTCACCACTGCACTTGGATTTCAGAATAAATAACTCCTTATGTACTTCTTTTCTTTCTATCTAGATACTTAAAAGATATACTTGATCAAAGATACTATTATGACAGAATGGCCATCTGAGCATGCACTGTACTTTTATAGTTGTAAATGATCACAGAGGGTATCAAGGCTGAACATTCCCCGAAGACACCCCAAAACTAAATTTTAAAAATTGAAATTAAAGATAGCGGCTGCTCTTGGTGTGCACTTGGTGGGGAGGCGCTCTCAGAACATGCCATTACCTTGAGTGTTTCCACCTGGCCACTTAAAAATGGAAGACAAGGACAGATACATGTGAGAACATTTAAGGAATAAAGCTTGACTGAACCTGTATGAGACTACTCCAAGACAAAATAAAAAAAGACAGAAAATGAAAAAAAGAAAGAAAGAAAGAGGAAAAGAAACCCAGACACACAGCTGTTATGGCTGTTCAAATTTCTTAGCCCTAAAATACAATGGTGCCTAACGGATGAAGAATTCCAACAATGAAAGAAAATAATACTACAATACCAGAAAATATGACCTCTTATAATTCCCTTAATTTTCATCACAAATCATTTCATTCCAATTGATTTTTTACATGTCTTAAAAACTGTGACAGCCAAGTACTTCCAGCTTCAGACGAAGAGAAAGAAAAATATTAGAGTAATAGGTATCCTAGACATCCCAATGCATTCATAGTTCAGCCCTCCTCCCCTAAGACATACCCATTAGGGCAGCATAACCTGGAAGTAGAAAATATTGTACAACAACATCTGTTGAGCCTGAGCGAGATAACTCTGCAAAGTACAATAACATCTAAGAGCAAACAAGAAAGTAAAGATAAACTGTCATTGGGTCAAAAGGGTATCCCACAAACTTAGAGGGGAAATAAGTAACACCATTAAAGTTCTAAGTTAGGATGTCATGGAACGAAATGCTCAGATCAACAGGGATCTTCAAAATAAGATCGAACCTAACATTTGAATTAACCAGGGCACATTCACAGGTTGCACACTGGAAATGCTGTCTCTTTAGCTATGCAAAATTGGAAATTGGCACTTAAAATCCAGCATCACTGTCAACATTGGACCCACATCCTGCACGGCAGCCGCTGCCTGGAGCTGAAAAGTGGCCAGGCTGAGAAGTGGCTTTCCTCCCAGCATATAAAGCAGAGGCTCTTACTGGCCATAGAGTCCACATCACTGGGTCAACGTTACCTGCCTGGCTCTGGAGGCCTCCATGTTTGTGAACCCTCCTCCATTAATCACAGCCCACGGTGTATGTAGTAAGAGCGGAAGGAGCTTGGAGGTCATTTGACAGGGACCTGCAGTCCTACTCATGCTGGACTACAAAAGAAAGAAGTTTTGGCACACTTCAGCCTTGCAAGGGAAGGCATGAAGGCTTCACTTCTCTGTGGTAGAGGGGAGGAAACTCCCCGAGTGTAGCTGGTCTGTTTGATTTCTGACCACCACTGAGAGCTGGACCCAGGCCATCTACCTCGTGATTCTCGCCACTTTATATCCTCACTGATGTCACCACCTTCTGAATAGAGAGAAACTAGCTAAGCAACTTGGACTTTTGGCAGGAGACTATTTCTAAGTACTCAGTGCCTCGTGCAGTCCTGGGCATACAGTAAAAAAAAAAAAAAAAAAAAAAAAAATTTGTTAGGTGAAGGAATGAATGAGTAGATAAATGAATGAATGAATGAAAAATAGGAAAAAGGGCGAGAAGAGTTTCCTCTGTGGGAAAATAACACAGATCTTCCTTGCTTAGGATTGGGAGATTTAAGATGTACTTTTTCCATAGTGTTATGCCCTCAATTTAAATGACAGAGGAGATAAATGCATACTGAGAAATGAAACACGCATGTTTACAGTCCTATATAGTTCTTGAGGATTTCAAGTCCCATTAGAATAATATTTCTCATACTTAGATTAACAGGTAGACCTTATTAAAGACTACTGTGAGGCTACGCACGGTGGCTCACGCCTGTCATCCCAGCACTTCGGGAGGCTGAGGAGGGCGGATCACCTGAGTCCAGGAGTTCAAGACCAGCATGGCCAACATAGTACTATCTGTACTAAAAATACAAAAATTAGCCGGGTATGGTAGTGCACACCTGTGATCCCAGCTACTCAAGAGGCTGAGGCAGGAGAATCACTTGAACCCGGGAGGCAAAGGTTGCAGTGAGCTGAGATTGAGCCACTGCACTCCAGCCCGGGCGACAGAGCGAGACTCCGTTTCAAAAAAAAAAAAAAAACAAGACTCCTGTGAACTCCACAGTTAACTTAAATATTGCTTATAACACATTACATTTAACTATGAACAAACACAAATCGGATATAAACTCCTTATACCAATAGCATCAGTACATTTCTAACACTGACACACATTTACAAAATCAGTGAAATCAGAATTAGTAATAGTCAGCTAATCTGACAGGGCATGCAGTTTTCCAAGCTAAATCTCCACAGTCAATGTCAGTGTGGGACTGGCTCATACATGGCTATCTGGAGCACATTTCTATGATCAAAACCCCATTCTCCCATCACTTTTATATTGAGACTACAGAAAATCCAGGACTCTGTTGTCAGTCACCTTTGGATTATGTGGAAACATGGCTCACACGCACAGCCCACCTTTCAGCCTTCCTTCTTAGCTCATGACAATGCGCACAGTGTTAAGGGATGCCTCATAAACACAAAGGCTGGTTTTGACATTGCATACCCAAATCTGCAATGCAAGAGTTATCCGAATCTGTAATGCAGGTGATCTGGAATGAGCTCACATCAATTTATTTTACATTATCGCCAAAATGAAAATAAGAATATTTGGTCTCCTAAAACTCCCAAAGATATATGTAATGACCACAAAGGGTCTATGGCTCCCAATTTGAGAAACATTTGATGTGAAACATCCATAGTCCAGAATGAGTGGTGTTTCGGTGTGCCAGGAGGAATTTTCCCATTCATTATTCCACACCCCAGGTCCTTCAGGTGTCAGAAACTCCTGAGTATTTAAGAACGTGAGAAACAAGGTCAGGGTCAGGTATGCATAGTGCCTAGTGAGATGTCAAGGGCAATGTCAAAATTGGGTGAACTAGAGAAAGGATCAAAGAAACATTTGCACTACTGGAACTGTATATCCTGTTTTTATAAGACATATAGACTAAGGCCTTAAGGGTTAAAATTCACTCTTCTTTTCTTATAATTACTCTGAGAAAAGCAATAATCATTTGGAAGACCCTGAATATTTACAAGTTGAAGCAATGAACTTGTTTGTTAGATAAAGTAATTCTAAAGAAATCCTATGTGTCATAGATAAATTCCACCATTAGAACTTCCCTCCGGGAGACAGACAGTGTTTACTTTCCATTTTACAATCTCACATGAGACTAATACAGTCAGGTGAGGCATCCCTGACCACTCAGAATAAATATTCTCTTCCCATTTCCCTCTTCTGACTGTATACTGCACTCAAGTGCTACGTAAATTGTAATAAGTTATATACATGAAGCAAGAATGTATACTGTATATACCCTCTGAGGAGAGAAAAAGGATTTGAAACACATTTGGAATCACCATGGCACACTAACCATTCCCCATATGATGCAGCCACTTTCATTTTACAAATGAAAAAAGATTGGATAACACGGGCAGAAAACAAGAAACAGATAAAGATTGTTACACGCTTAAAGAGATAGGGGTAGTGTAACTGAATTTAACAGTAATTTTAGAGAAGAGTAAATCCCAAGTTCAGGTTCGAGGAAAAGCTAGAGAAGAGTCTGTAGATCTGGCAGTAAACTTTCCCGGATAACACTAAGTTTTAAGACTTTTTCTTTTCAAGCCTTTGATTTTTGCACAAACCAGAATGACAGAATAAATCATCTTTCTTCAAATTCTGAGAGCAAAGCTCTGAGCAATCAGTGAATTCTGAGGGTTACAGCAGGCCACTGCCCAGGTGGCTAACAGAGAGCCTTCTAAGGACTAGAAGGCCAGAATACTTTTCCCAAATCTGAAAGCCAAAAAGAAATTACTACCTTGAGATTAAATTCAAATATCAGAACCAGAAGTGGCCACCACCCAGCAAGTAGAGCCCATAAAACCTAAGGCTTGCACAGATTCACACAAGGCCCAGGAGGAAGGATCAAAGGTTCATTCCCCCTAAATTCTGGAGCAAGGCAAGGATGCCCGCTCTTACCACTCCTACTCAATACAGTACTGGAAGTCCTAGCCAGAGCAATCAGGCAAGAGAAAGAAAGAAACCCATCCAAATTGGAAAAGAGGAAGTCAAATTATCTCTGTTGGCTGACAATATAATCTTATATCTAGAAAACCCTAAAGACTCCTATAAAAGACTTCTAAGCTTTGATAAACGAATTCAGTTAATTCTCAGGATACAAAAATCAATGTACACAAATCGGTAGCATTTCTATACAGCAATAATGAGCTGTAGTTATTAAGAGACAGGTTTCTCCCAGTCAGCAGAGTAATGATACACGTAACTGTGACGGAGGACACATTAAAGAGAAAAAGCAAAAAGCTACAGAATAGCAACAGTTAGAAAACAAGGAGATCCAGGTACAGACATAAACAGAGACACAGACGTTAGGATCCTGGTTCAGAATCCGGAAAAGGTAAAGAAACCTCCAGAAAACCTATGGTGAGCACAGTGACAGATTCCAAAGCTGGTACTCAAGGTAAATACCCTTGATATCTAGGACTTGGGTGCAGCCCACCACCATGTTGCAAGGCTAGAACACATCTTCTCTTCTTGGATGAGAACCAGATGTGACGTGGTTACACAAGAGAATTTGGGAGGGCAGTTGCTACAAGGCTAAGAAAAGTCCTGAAAGTAGGAAGAAAATGTGTGAGTGTTGTACTCATCCTCCATGGATGAGGACCATGAGCATGAAAATATATATATATATATCTTTACATACCACAAACACATCACAAAGCACCAAGATGCTCACATGTGGAAGATATTCAAGAGCTGAGATCAAAGAGAGAAGAGCTGATTTGCCTCTCTCATCTCAAGGTGGCTCGGGGCCATAGGCTCACTGAGTGGAAAGAGGGGAAACCGAGGCAAGATGGAATCCATCAGTCTCTCTTCCTTTCCCCTCCATCCAATCTCTGTGTTTCACTCCCTCTCACCATTTCCCCCTCTGCCACTCTATCTCTGGCCTTCTCTCTTGCTCTCTGGCTCACTCCTGATTTATTTATGTCTTTCTTTGCCTCTGTCTCTCCCCTCCCTTTTCTATCTTGTCAAGCACCGTATCATGTAAATTAAGGGAGCTGTGAAGCAACTACACTATTACAAAACAAGGCAATCATTCTGAAAAGGGCTAAACTAGCACCCAAGAAGAGGAAATGGAGAAGCAACCCTCACCAGTACTGAAACTTTGCCTCTGCTTACCGGCAGCTACTTGTTTTTCAAAATTTCCCAATTAAATAGGATTGCTGTCCCATGGGGGAGCCTTTCCTCTTGAGTTTAATAAGATAAGCCATTTTGCCAATCTCTATACAATTCACATATGGAAAGTTTTGGCTCCTCTCAATTAAATTTGTTTTTAAATTACCAAATAAAAGAATCCCCTTTGGGCCGGGCGCGGTGGCTCAAGCCTGTAATCCCAGCACTTTGGGAGGCCGAGACGGGCGGATCACGAGGTCAAGAGATCGAGACCATCCTGGCTAACATGGTGAAACCCCGTCTCTACTAAAAAATACAAAAACTAGCCGGGCGAGGTGGCGGGCGCCTGTAGTCCCAGCTACTCGGGAGGCTGAGGCAGGAGAATGGCATGAACCCGGGAGGCGGAGCTTGCAGTGAGCTGAGATCCGGCCACTGCACTCCAGCCCAGGCGACAGAGCGAGACTCCGTCTCAAAAAAAAAAAAAAAAAAGAATCCCCTTCAACATGGTGCATATAGAAACATCGCAAACTATGCGAAACAGCTAATGGTGCTGATTTTGACGTCCCAACAAATCCT
Source organism: Theropithecus gelada (assembly GCF_003255815.1). Taxonomy (NCBI): domain Eukaryota; kingdom Metazoa; phylum Chordata; class Mammalia; order Primates; family Cercopithecidae; genus Theropithecus; species Theropithecus gelada. The sequence continues at coordinate 96,452,028 of NC_037683.1, forward strand.
AGCCCAGCACCGCCTGGCAGGTCACCCATCACTGATACCTGTCACACAGCAGGTACCTGACCTGAGGTTGTCCCTGCTTTGGACACTTTTGGGATACCTGTGCCCACTCACAGGCCCATGATGGTTCCAGTGCCAGCTGCACCCTCACGTTGCTGTTTGTGAGAAAGTGGGGTTTTCCAAGTTAATTTATCAGCGTGAATCAATTCACAGATAACACTCAAAATTGCTGCAAATGGAGCTGAGAAAACACTGAAAAGCTTCAGCTCTGACTAGAAGTCAGAGAAGAGACCCTCATCCCTCCTCTCAGCCATCCATCAAATGCTCTATACACACACACACACACACACACACACACACACACACACACACACAGAGCCTATTTCCTTCTCTTGGCAATCTCTAAACACCATGACCGGCTCACAACAGTAACTGAGAAAAAAAAAAAGTGAGAAAATCTGCAAAAGCTCACAACATGAACTACACTTCCTCTCAAAATGCAGACATCTGAAACAAGAATCAAAGATTACTGGTATCTTCTATTCATTCAGCAAACATTTGCTGAGTATTTACTGAGTATCTCCTGAGTATGAAACTCCCGGTCACCAAGACAATGACCCAGGCATCAGAAACTGGCAAGGCTACATTATAAGTTTGCTCTCTGCCCTGCCCCTCCACCCTCAACACCCACACATTTTCTTCCTACTTCCAGGACTTTTCTTAGCCTTGTAGCAACTGCCCTCCCAAATTCCCCATGTAACCATGTCGCATTGTCCTGCTGCCTTCACCTGTTGGCCGACCTTATCAAACTGACCAGGAAGTGGTCAAGGTCCATCTTGCAGACCCTTCACACCTGCCAGGCTCAGCTTACCATGTCACACAGCTCCTTGGACACTCCTTCCTCAGCCTTCAAAAGAAAAAGTCCCTCAAATTTCTAAGAGAAAATGAACTCAAGAATGACACACATCCCAAAGGCCACTTTCATCCCTTCATGATGCCGTATTATCTTCCCTCTAACATCGCAATTACTGATGACTGGGGAGTTTAACCCAAAATTGCTTAATATTTTGCTTGAAAGATCCTTTAAATGAAAATCAACAGTGTCATGCTTTACCTTTATAGGAACCAAACATTTTCCTATTTAATATCCGTTATTCTCAAACTGGATGTGAACACTCCCCAGGATAGCCCTGGAGCAGGCTGTCCCCAGGGATAAGATTGAGTGCCAGGTGGGAAACAAAGCCACAAGTTGGAATGGCACACTTTCCTGGAAAGACAATTCTCCCTTCAGAAGAAACTCTACTTTATATTAAAACAAGTCCCAAAATATTGTGTACAAACATGAGCAACTTAATGACTTTTTACAGAAAATTCTTGCTTGCAGCCGTCTGTTGAGCTATGTCTACAATACAGAGAGTTTCCTACAAATTTCCTTTGGCTTTAAATGTTCTTCAATGAAGTTGTTGGAAAAATGTTTCATCTACACCATGAGCATCTTGAAGGCATGAACTACATACCATCCTTCTCTTTGTCCCCAGTGACCTAGGACAGTACCTAAGCCAGTATCTCACATATGGCAGGCTATTGGTAATGTTTGTGGAATAAATTTGGCTGAAATAATGCCGACAGCATTATCAATAACAAAAAAAAAATTTAAATCACATTTGGATGGATGGAAGAAAAGGTGAACAGCTGTATGAGGAAGTGAAGCAGAATTAATCCAATTTACCAAAACAGCGGATGGCTGCCATGGTAACAATCAGATGCAGCAACGCAGTTTAGATCTCTTCCACTTGAACATGAGAGGAAGACAAATATTGTACTTGTTAATCTCAAATCAGGAGGTGAGGTGAGGCTTAGGACACAAGTCTACCAGGTGACACCAGTGCCCATTAAACGTAGTAATCTCTGAAGAGTTTGGAAAGGCAACATGATAATAATAATTCCACCAACAATATTAAGTCCTGGTTTGTACACTGATCCAGGTCATTTCAATCATTTAAGGTTGTATGTGAAATATTTGTTGCTGAGACTAGACAGCTGTGAAAAACAGATCCACATGTATGCATACATCATATCCAATATGATATGGACTCATCTTGCCTCATTCCTAAAATTCTTACCTTTTTAAACTAGCTGCACCCAAACTAAGTTACAGATGAAAGATGACTCAAAGAAAGAGTATAGGTTGTAGCAGTGTTTTAATTTTGTACTTCCCTGGTTGGGGAGTAACTCATCTGTAAACAATAGAAAAGATAGTTACACACCCACTTTCTCTACACAACCCTTCATGGCAGTGAGTCACTCTCCATGCCCAATATTCCCCTCACTTTCCAAGCTGGAGGGAGAAGTTGGGAGGAGGAGGAAGTGAGGACTTCCAATGAACAAGCACACTGACAACCTTCCAGGGATACTTCCTTTTCAATCTTCCATCTCAGATGTGCCAACTGCCAACCAAAATGATGCCTTTCAGAGCGTCTTAATAACGACAGCCAGAGCTCAATAAAATTTCAGCTAAACTCCAAACATAAAGCAGAAAAACACTTACAGCACTGAAATGTGTGCATCGCCAGGGAATGAAGTGAAAAATAGCAGCTGGAGACACCCACCACGCCAAGGGATGGACAAATGCAAACGAAGCTCAAAGAAGAAAAACTGAGCCTCTCTCCCTCCAGGCCCTGAAATCCCACCTGCAGGCATCCTCGTACCTCCTGATAATTAAGTCCGTGACTTGACACGTTATTTCTGTCACAGCAATAAGAGCAGAGAATATAAAGTCATTTTTTCATTTTATTCCGTCACATAAAAAGTGAGTTTTCCAGTTCACAAAATGTGGGGTCGAATCTCTGCTGCTTAACTGGGCAAGTCCCTTAACGTCTGTCTAATTTCTAAGTCTAAGTTCAGAAATAAGCTAGCCTACCTTCTAGGGATGTTATGAAAATTAAACGTGTGAACTCTGTAAAATGCCTAGCAGGTACATCAATGAATATTTGTGTCCAGCAATATAAAAACTCAACAGTTTCCTTTTCTATACAGTCTTAGGAAAACGACAAATCAGAAAACTAATACAGAGGACGCCAAATTGGCAAACAGCCCGGGCCCCAGCCCTGGGGTGCGAGTCTAAGGCCTGGGGTAGAAGGTGACGTAACCAGGACGCGGTGAGATGTGGGGCGCGCGCCTAAACCCGCGAGGGGCGCCAGCGGCTGCAGATTTCAGGAGAGCTCCTGTAATTAACACGCTGCCCTTTGCAGGCTCAGGATTCAGCACGTAAAACTTTCTCCCCAAACGCTGACTCTCCCTTTTCTTAACTCTAGCGGATCTTGGAAAAGTCAAAGCGAGTAGGTGAAGGAAGACAAGCAACTCACAGAGAAGTGTAAAGTGCATTGGGTCTGCACACCTGCAAGAAAGTGGGAAGAAGAAAGGAGGAAGCGCCAGGATCACCTCCCGCCCCAGCTCACACTTGCACCTGGGAATGAACTTGGCTTCCTCCCCGAGTCGCGCCTGGAAATCCTGCCAAGCCGGGTCGGGACTCGCCGGGCCCCACGAGGTGGCCAGCGCCGCCTCCGCGTCCTCGTCCTCCTCGCTGTCGGGGGTCTCGGGCCCCACCTCAGCCACGGCGGGCGCAGGACCCAGCAGACCCCAGTCCTGGCGCCGCCCCCCGCGGAGGGCCCCGCGGAAGCCACGTGCGAACTCCTGGAATGTGATGGCGCCGTCATGGTCCGCGTCGAGCCGCTGGAATACGGCCTCGGCGTCGGCCGGCCGCACCCGCAGCTCCGCGCACAGTGACCCGAACTCCTCTCGTTCCAGGCGTCCCGAGCGGTTAGCGTCGCAGGCGGCGAAGACCGAGCGCAGTCGGGCCAGCTGCTCTCCGTCCCCGTCCGCCTCCATCCCGCCTGGCGGGGGCGGCCGAGAGGGCTCCGGAGCGCCGCGGGGCGCACGGCCCTCCCTGGAAGGACGGGGCCACCTGCTGCTGCCGGGAGACCCGGCGAGTTTGGCTTGTCCGGCTGGTTTGGCCACTTGCGGGAACGTCGGGCGGGGCGAGGGACGTCGGGGGTTGCCGGGCTGCTCCCTTCGACGACGGTTCGGGCCAGTCCCCAGCAGGTCCCGGGGGCGGTGGGGTGTGCTCTGGCTCCGGGCACCGCGAAGAAGCGCCTCTCCCTACTGAGCGCCCGCGCGCCGCGGTGGCCCTCACCACTCTCCCGGCGGGTGCGGCTCCGCCCAGCCAGGGAGGAGGAGCGCGCGCCTTCGCTTCTCTAGTTCCCACGCCCCGGAGCCCGCCGCTGCTTTCCGCGTAGGAAGGGGAGACCTGGTTGGCCTGAACGGGGTGCGGGGGGAGCATTGCCCTTCCGCGTAATCGCTGCTCGGGTAAAGCCCAGCGCCTCGCTTCTCCACAGAAGGTGCCGGCGCGCGCGTGAGAAGCTAACCGGCCAGAGGTAAGGTAGGTAGGGGTAGGAATCCGAATGGGTTAAGTGCATTTTATTATCTTATTCCCGAAACTTGGTAAACTTCTTTACATACAAGTTTCTTACAAAACAAAGTACAAGATTTACCAGAAGACCCCATTCTCAGTTTTACTGGCTTTCGTTAACGCATTTCTGTGCGTCTAACGTTAAGGTCCCACTGCTTAAACACAGATCTTCCAGATATCCAATTCCACATTTTTTCTCAATCCTTGTCTCCTAAACCTGAGAAAAAATTTAATAAACAAAATTGCTTGGCAGGCAGCATTGTTTAAACAAAGACAGGTCGTTTTGGAGGTTTTTTTTCTTTAAACAAACTTCATGGAAATTATATATCCAAAGGTATGTTACCCTTTGGTTTTAAACACTTTTTCCGACAATACTATTGTTTCTTTAATACTGATTGCTTAATGGATATGAGATCTTTAAAATCCACCCATTTTGATCCTTTTAAACACTTGTCCATCCATTTCCAGGAGACCCTCAGTCTGTCTTATGGCTTTTGTAACCGTGCCTTTAGGCGATTCTCACAGCCTGTGAAGATACATTTGGCTCATTTTTACTTTATTTACGTTATCCATTTCCTCCACATTTTAGACTTTCTGACTCTGTGTTTTTCTTTTATCTCATTCTGGATTCTCTTTATCGTTTATTACTTTGATTTTTTAAAAATATGATCATTAAGTAGGGGATATTACTAACACGTTCCTACCAGGCTAGTGTTCTTAAACATAGAGCTAAGTGCTAAACATCTGAGGACCTATTTCCTCTTGAATTGTACAATAAACATGTTCAACGCTAACAGCTTCTATTAAACTGTAACTACTACTGATAACCCCCACCTGCAAATTTAACTGGTAAATTATGAGAGGCATTCCATTAGAAGTCCTGGTCTTAGCAACCTAATTGTTAAGTGAATATAGTTGTATACAGTTGGACAGCTGCTACATTGAAATGAATCTTATCATTAGTGCAATATAAGTTGTTATTGATTTTGAGCTTATGTGCTTTCCTGTTTATTCTAAAGATTGATTTTCCGTATGAATTAAAAAGTGGCTAGTTTGGTAATGCCTTTAAAGCTTTACAAATATACTTATTAAACTAAATCTTTGAACTATTATTATATTTCTACTGTTAGCAATTAATGGATATCTATGTCTTTCAAAATAGATGCTTTCATGTTTTTAACTGCTTAGGCAGAAGTGCTTTTCTGAAGACTGCTTGCACAAGTTTATTCCTGAATTTTCACTCTGACCTTTGTGCTCATTATTTCTGAATTTTTATGTTCTGTGACTTGCTTTGCCCTTTCCCTAAGCCCCTTCATTGAAGAGTCATCAAGAAACATGAATTGGCCTGGCACGGTGGTTCATGCCTATAATCCCAGCACTTTGGGAGGCTGAAGTCAGTGGATCACTTGAGGTTGGGAGTTCGAGACCAGTCTAACCAACATAGTGAAAGCCTGTCTCTACTAAAATTACAAAAAATTAGCTGGGTGTGGTGGCAGGCACCTTTAGTCCCAGCTGCTTGGGAGGTGAGGCAGGAGAATCACTCGAACCCAGGAGGCAGAGGTTGCAGTGAGCTGAGATCACACCACTGCACTCCAGCCTGGGCGATAGAGCAAGACTACGTCAAAAAACAAAACAACAACAAAAAAACACGAATTATTCCAAATGTCTTGTGCATGCATTTTCTTATTCTTATTTCTACCAATGTTAATATACTTCAGACCTACGATATCAGTTATTTATCACTGCATAACAGCAGTAGTGATTTAAAAGTGCTACCATTTTATTTGTTCATAATTCCATTATCATCAGTTTGGGCAGAGCTCAGCTAGGTGGTTTGTCTGCTAGCTGACCTGGGATCTCTTAGGTGGCTTTCTTGTTGACTCAATTGGGGCTGAATGGTTATAGAGCCTCACTCATTTTTCTGGAAGCTAGTGCTGGCTGTTGGCTGGGCCATGCGTCTTCAGGAAGCTAGCATGGGTTTTGTCACATGGTGGCAATGTTCCAAGCCAGTAAGCCCCAATGTACAAGTGCTCTTCAAGCTTTAGCTTGTGTCATATTTGCTGATATTCCATTGACAAGACACATAGGCAAGTCACATGGCCAAGCCCTAAGTCAATGTGGGAGGGGACTACAAAAAAACAGGGATACAGAGAAATGTACTTCATTGAAGGCCCTTACTGTTACAATATACCACACCTAAGGTAAAGGGACAGCCTCTAATATATTCTGCCAGGCTCTTGTCCTGCCATCCTCCTGTTTATTCTGCACAACCACAGCTGGACAGTCCTTCTTAAACACCAATTATTTTGTCATTCTTCAGCTCTTTAATTCTCAATCAGGTAACAATTTTGTTTCCCAGGGGACATTTGGCAGTGTCTGATGACATTTTTGGCTGTCTTAATTTGATAAGGGGGAGATGCTCCTGGCATCTAGTAGATAGCTGCAGGGATGCTGCGGAATATCCTATAATGCACAGGCCAGAGCCTCCTCTCCTTCCCATTACAAAGAATTATCTGGCCAAAAACACCAATTGTGCTGAGGTTGAGGAAGCCTGTACCCTAACTCATAAACCCCCAGTGGTGCTCCAGTAAAAAGAGAACTAAGGGTAAACTCTTCATCCGAGCATCCAGAGCCCTCTGTAATTTGCTGCTACCACATAGATCAAATATTTCACCCTTTAGTCTCTCTCAGGGCTTTTACTGTCCCCCAAATAAGCCACACTTCATCACATGATTAAGTTAGTAGCTCCTTATTATCAGGACAAAATGTGAATATCAAGCAGATCTTTTAGCTTTTCTCTCTTCTGTCCAACCAAACCATTTCCCGGCTTAAGTAAAAGAATTGGATCCTGCTTTTTCTACAAACGTTTACACAATTGCATTGTGACCTGCCACTCACAAACACATCACTTAGTGTGTATGTCAGTTCAGGTATCAAGCAGCAGGAATGTTTTTGAATAACCCCAGATATACTCAGGGGAAAGCCACTGTCATATAATCTGTCTCTAATTATTTTCAAGAAACAGCAAAGAGAAAAGAAAGAAATAGGAGGTGCTTCTTTTTTATTTTAGCATCCAGAAACAGCTAGCCAGGAACTGGAGATAACAGAGCAGCCTTTGAGAGCCAGTGAATTATTAGGTAAGGAGAGCTTGCCCATGATTGTCATCATGACTTTTTGAAAGATCAGCTTCCTCTCTGCCTGCTCAAAGATTTTAAAAATCAGAGATAATCTTGTTAGAGCATGTTTCTCAAAGCAGTGAAAAGACATCTTTGGAAAGAAATAGTTTTGTGATCAGATACATTTGTAAAACACAAATAAATTTTAGAAAGAATCCTATATTCCTTCGAGATAAAGCTGTTCGATCGAATATTTCCTAAACGTATTTGACTATGGTAACTTTGAGTTTTGGGTTTTGGTTTGGTTGGGTTTCAATTGCCGTGAGCTTTCCACAGACTTAGTGCTCTCAAAACATACTTGAGGCGATCTCATCTTAGACAGTGACTAGGGTGGTGAGTCATGAGAAGTGATCCCTTGCTCCTACATCATAAATTGGCCCAACTTCCCATAACGGGAAGGAGCAACACCACTGTAACCTGCTTTTCATCTGGTAAGTGGGGAAAGCTTTTAGTGGAAGCCTATTGTAATCCACCCCGTAAAATTTTCTTCGGGTATGAGAGTGCTTCTCAGAGTATGACTTAACACTGCAGTTACTTTGCCCCAGAAAGATCCGAAATGCCATTTAAAATGGAACTAGATATCTTAGTAATGGCATACCACTGAGGCACCAACTAGTAGGTTCAGGAACACTCTGAAACATACATACCCCTGTAAGAGCTGAGTCTTAGTTTCTCATGAATATATACTCAGAGCTTACTATTCCTAAGGAAGTTACAGGAAAAATGTAGGAGATTTTGCAAAAAGGAATGTGTCAGCATATATCATAATGATCTACTTACCCTTTATGTAAGGCATGAAAAAGAGAAAATAATAACACTTATATACTGCTATCCATAATTAGCAAATGTGAACATCCTATTCTATTTTCCTCAGATCTATTTTTTTTAAATAAAGCATTAGAGACCCAGTTGAACTTCCCCTTTGACTGCATATTGTTTCTATAATTGATTTATAGCATTGCTGTATAGGTATTGTGTTGACAGTTACCAGATTTTGGCAAATTTTAAAAAATTTTTTAAACTTAAGTATCATTTTAAATTTTAAAAAAATTTTAAAAAATTAAGTATCTCTGTAAGGCTCCAAACAATATCAAATACCATTTCATGTCTCGAGCCAGAGCAGAGTTGGTGTTCATTATTAGAACTGAGCAAGAAGTGTTGCATTTCAAACTTCTGATTCCATTTTGTGATGACTAAGCAAAACTCATATCATTTTTCCACGTTAGCAAACTGTGTCTCATCCATCTTGCTCCTCTCAGTTAAGACAAAAGTCTGTGTTTTTATTTATTATTTATGTATTTATTTTTTGTGACAGGGTCTCACTCTCTCGCAGGCTGGAGTGCAGTGGTGTGATCACGGCTCACTGCAGCCTCAACCTCCCTGGGCTCAGGTAATCCTCCCATCTCGGTCGCTGGAGTCACTGGGACTATAGGCACGCACCACTACTCCCAGCTAATTTTTTTTTGTATTTTTTGTAGAGCTGGGGTTTCTCCCTGTTGCCCAGGCTGGTCTCAAACACCTTGGCTGGCGATCCACCTGCCTCGGCCTTCTGAAGTGCTAAGATTACAGGCGTGAGCCACCATACCTGGCCGCTGTTTCATATTATATATGAAACAAGTTGAGAAATCAAATCTAATAAAAATAAGTGGACCTCAGTTCACTTTTGGACAGCAGAAAAAGCAAACTGTGGTAAGCAGAATTCTACAATGGCACCCTGGTTCCCACCCCTTGGTGTACATACTCTGCACAGTCCCCTTCGAAGTGAGCAGGACCTGTGAATATGATGGGATAATCACTCCTGTGATGACATTATATGATTCCATTCCCCTCCTGGCTTTGAAGAAGTGTCATGAGAACAAGAGGTGGCTAGGACCTGAAGATAGCCTCTAAGGAGCTGAGGATGTCACCCTGCTGACAGCCAGCAAGGAAATGGGTACCTCAGTCCTGTAGCTGCAAGGAATTGAAACCTGCCAACAACCTGACTGAGCTTGGCAGAGGACTCTGAGCTTGCGATGAGAACACATCCCCAGCTTGAAATCAAATCGACATATTGATTTTGGCATTGTGAGATACTGAGCTGAGAACGCAATTCAGCTGTTCCTGGACTTTTGAACCACAGAACTGAGATGATAAATGGTGTTTTAAGTTGCTAAGTTTGTGGTCATTTGTTTACAGTAATTGTAAACTAATACACAAGTGTAAGTTTGTTTTCTTAAAGAAGAAATAAAACGAGGAAGGAGGTGTTAAAGGATCAAAACTCTGACAAAAGGCCGGTTGCAGAACATGACAGGTTGTTGTACTGAAAACTATTTGTCATGCAAGTTTATGTTAAAATAGAGTAGCTTTTGAGGACTTTAATTTTTGGTCTTGTAAACGTGCCATTTAATATTGTCCAACTGTAACTGATAATACTTTTTGCAAACAGAAACTGTTAAAACCTTTAAAGCAAATACTACTTTAGAGAAGAAGTAATGTGTTATGAAACTCTGAGGATACCTAAGAAACATCCTACTTAAGTTTCTTCAGCATAAATAAACTTGAGAGTTTCGACCACTGTTACTGAGAATGAAATTATTTATCAATCACTTTTAATGAGGTAAAATTTACATACAATAAAATGTACCCATTTTAAAGTATAGTTTAGTGAACTTGCACAGATGTAAATATCTGTTTAACTTCCACTTAACCAAGATGTAGAATATTTCCACAATGCCAAAATTGTCATTGACTCCCTTCCCATCAATCTTTCACCCAATTGCAGACCCCAGTTCACCACCAACCTACTCTTGCTCAATACAGATTTAATATGATGGTGTTTTTTCTAGAGTTTTATACTATGTCAGTAGTATTGTACACTATGCACTCTTCCATGCATGGCTTTCTTTGCTCAGCAGAAGGTGTTTAGATTAATTCAGTAGTTCATTTCTTTGTAGTAATGAGTAGGATCACATTATACATTATACTACAGAGTGTGCATCCATTACTTTGTTGATTGACATTTGGGTCATTTCCAGGTTTTGCTATTGTGAATAAAACTGCCTTGACTATTCCTGTGCAAGTCTTTGTATTAAGGAACATACGTTTTATTTTCTCTTGAGGAAGTTCTTAGCAGTAAGATTGCTGGGTCATATGGCAGATACATATTTAGCTTTATAAGCAACTAAGTGCTTTCCAAAGTGACTGTACAATTTAACATTCCCACCTGAAATGTAAGAGAATTCTAGTTGCTCCACATTCTTGTCAACCCTTGGTAGCATCAGTCTCTTTAAGAATTCTAATTCTTAAAGCATCAGTCTCTTTAAGCATTCTAATTCTTAAATTAGATATGTAATGTGGACTGTAGGTTTAATTTGCATTTCTCTGTTGACTAATGATGTTGCACAGCTTTTCATATGTCTTCAACCATTCTTGCATCTTTTGTGAAATGTCTGTTCAAATCATTTGTCCACTTTTTACTGTATCATTTTATTCAGTTGTAAGAGTTCTTTACATATTCTGGAAACAAGTCCTCTGTCACATATATAGGTACTTTGAAAATCTCCTGTGCTTTGCCTTTTCATTTTTTCAATGGTAACTTTTTAAGAGTAGTTTTCGTTTTGATGAAGTTCAACTTATCAGTTTTTCTTTTATGGTATGTATTTTTGTGACCCATTTAAGAAGCATCTGTCTACCCAGAGTTGCAAAGGTATCCCTTTTCTTACTAGAAATATTAAAGTTTTATTTACCATTGCTTTTATGATACATTTTAAGTTAATTTTTGTGTATTAAGTGAATAAAAAGTTAAAGTTCACTTTTCTCTATATGGATATTCAGTTCTTCCAGCGTTATTTTAAAAAATAGAAAACACTATCCCCTCCCTGTTGAATCACCTTTGTTAGAAATCAAATGACTACATATGTGTGGGTTTATTTCTGGGCTCTACATTACATTCCTTTCTGTTGATTTCTCATCTGTTCTTTCACGAACACCATATGGTCTTGATTACATTGCCTAATAATAAGGTGAATATAAGTTGCAAAATCAAGTAGTATCAGTCTTCCAAATTTGTTATTCTTTTTTCAAAGTTGTTTTAGATACTCCTGGTCCTAGGTATTACCGTAGAAATTTTAAGATCAGTTTGTCAATTTACACAAAAATACATTCTGTAGATATCATGATTGTGTTGAATCTTATAGCTTAATTTTGGGAGAATTGATAACAGTATTGAATCTGCCCATCAGTGAGATTCATCCCATCAGAGAGATGAATCTGCCCATCAGTGAGATTATTTTCTCTCAACAATGTTGTATAGGTTATGATTTATAGGTCTTTCACATATTTTGTTAAACTTATCCCTAAGTATATTCTGATTTTTATGCTATTGTAAAAGACATAACACTGTAATTTCAATCTCCAGTTATTACCAGTATATAAAAATTCAGTTGATTTTTATAATGACGCACTTATATTCTGAGACCTTGCTAAACTCACTTTTTAATTCTGGTGGCTGTTTTATAGACTTCTTAGAATTTTCTCCATACACAATTATGTCATCTATAGGGAAGAAAAGATGGTTTGCCTTCTTCATTTTCAATCTGTATGTCTTTTATTTCTTTTTCTTGCTTTGTTGCACTGGTTTTGGACTTCTAATACAAGGTAGAATTGCAATAGTAAGAACAGATAGTCTTGATTTATTCCTAGTCACAGGAGATGGGGAGGAATCACTTCATCTTTCACCATTGTGATGGTGACGAGAGGGTCTTTCTGTAGATGCCCTTTATTGGTTTTGGAAATTCTCTTTTCATACATGGCTGAGAATATTTATCATGAGTAGATTTTGCATTTTGTTCGATGCTTCTGGCATCTACTTAAATGATGGTGTTGTTTTTGCTCTTTCGTTCTGTGTTTTTTTGTTTTTTTGAGACAAGGTCTGGCTCTGCCACCCAGGCATGAGTGCAGTGACACCATCTCAGCTCACGGCAACCTCTTCCTCCAGTTCTCAAGCCATCCTCCCACCTCAGCCTCCCGAGTAGCTGGAACCACAGGTGCACACCACCACACCTAGCTAATTTTTACATTTTTTGTAGAGATGGGGTGTTTCATCATTGCCCAGGCTGGTTTTGAACTCCTGATCTCAAGCAGTCTGCCCATCTTGGCCTCCTGAAGTGCTGGGATTACAGGTGTGAGCCACTGCACCTGGCTTCCTTCATTTTGTTAACGGTGGTGAATTATACTGATGGATTTCATTCTAATCCAACTCTCACTTTCCATGTGGCCTCAGGGCTTCTTCACATGGTATCTCCATCTGGTAAGTGGGTTTCTTATTGTCTCAGGGTTTTAAGGATGAATATTCAATGAGTCTTGTTCCAAAGCTGCAACGCTTCTTATACAATCTAGCTTTGGAAGTCCCAGAACATTAGCTCTGCTACCTTCTATTGGTCTGGCACATTCTATTCATCACTAAGGCCAACCCAGACTCAACGGGAAGGTCATTAGTCTCCACCTCTTGATGCAGGAGGAGCAGTTGAAATTTTGAGACCATCTTTAATCTTTTTCTTAAATTTGTTTTCTACATTTCTGTATGTTTGAAGTAGGATGATGTATTTCCCACATCAGCTCAGTCCACCCTGTTGACCAGGTATCTTCCTCCCCTACTTCAGTCCTTAACTTAGTATCATTTGCCTGACCTTCCATACAGAGATTAGGCTTCCCTTCTAAGTATCCCACAACCCCATCACCATCCTCACACCTTCTGCCCATATACCCTGCCCTCCAGCCATACTGTTTCCAAAATATTATGCACTATTTTTAAGACTCTGTACTTCCTGCATGCTGTTTCCTCTGTCCAGTGTCTTTTCCCCACTGTGCTGCTTTTCCGCTGCATTAGTCAGGGTTCTCTAGAGGGACAGAACTAATAGGATAGATGTATATATGAAGGGGAGTTTATTAAGGAGTATTGACTCACATGAGCACAAGGTGAAGGACCACAATAGGCCATCTGCAAGCTGAGGATCAAGGAAGCCAGTCTGAGTCCAAAACCTCAAAAGTAGTGAAGCCAACAGTACAGCCTTCAGTCTGTGGCCAAAGGCCCAAGAGCCCCTGGCAAACCACTGGTGTAAGTCCAAGAGTCCAAAAGCTGAAGAACTTGGAGTCTTACATTTGAAGGTAGGAAGCATCTATCTTGGGAGAAAGATGAAAACCAGAAGACTTAGCAAGTCTGCTCATTCCACTTTCTTCTGCCTGCTTTATCCTAGCCACACTGGCAGCTGATTAGATTGTGAACACCCAGATTGAGGGTGGGTCTGCCTCTTCCAGTCCACTCACTCAAATGTTAATCTCCTTTGGCAACTCCCTCACACACACACACAGGAACAATACTTTGCATCCTTCAATCCAATAAAGTTGGCACTCAATATTAACCATCACAGCTATGTTATTTACTCTTTTAAGCATCCTTCATAAAGTATGTTTCTCGATTTTAGAGAGGAGAACACTAAGCATCAGGTTGAGTGATATAAATAAAATCACACAGCTAGTAGAAGTAGGGTTCAAACCCAGATCACCCAGTTCAAATTTGTGGCACATTTCTCTCTATCACACATGTAGCAGATGCTGTTTTGCTCAGCCCCATCCCCATAAGCCCCCCATGCATTTCCACAAACCAGCCCCTGCATCACTTCTTGGAGGAGTACCCTCCTGCTGGTAGGGTTTGCTTTACCTGTGTATTCAGAGAGCCATAGGTGCCTGGAAATTTGTATCCCCTCTGAAAGCAGCCCATGAACAATGCATGGTAGAATAAATACCCCAACTCTCTTGCCCTCTACACAGAATACTTTTGAGGTTGATCTCCATAACCCTCAGCAATGATACTGAGACAAAGTCACCACCCCCAGCACCCCACCTTCCACCCACCCCACCATGGTGCTTGTTGTCAATGTTGTGCTACTGCTTATCTTTCTTACCTCCTTTAACCTTCCACACTGACATGAATCCTCCTCTGAATGGTAACCCAGTGAAGGCAGTGTACAATCACTTCCTTGGCATGCAATGTTTTCTACAGACTCATGTCTAAGGGTGCAGTTGAGAAAGAACCCTATGTGATGTATGGGCTTTCTGGAAGCCACTGCCATGTCCTGGCACAAGGCCTGCAGAAATCACCACCATATTTGCTGTAGTGTACATATAAAGCCACTGTACATACCATTAAATACTAAAGAGTAAAATATTCCTTCTAGAGCTTTCTGACTTACTCTTCTCTCATGATATGTTGAGTGGCTAAAGGAAAATAGATTACAATATGCCAGTTAGTAGTAATCTCAGTTAAGAGTTAAAACCATTACAAACCAATAATGTTAATAAGCAAGAAAATACCAATATTTAAAGTTTTAGGCTTTTTAACTTTATCATTATTTGGAGGAGGTGGTGTTTGGCATAGAAAAATGCATTATTTGGTATGATGCTGAAGTTTCACATACAATTATTTCTTGATTATTTCCAAACCAAAAAATAATGTATATCTCATTTTAATGGGGAAAACTCCTGGGCATATTTATGTATATTTTCAATATCTTTGTTGGCAGAAATTCTATTTTCCTGAAAATGGTAGCAGGTAAGGGCAGATATGTCATGAAATACTTTGACACTTCCGTAAGCTTCTTTTATTTTGCTCAGGTCAGAAGTGATGGTGCAGCCATAGAGATGGAGAATCTTCAATCTAACAACAAAAAAGAAGATGAAAATAAAAGACCACAGATTATCTGGAGTGGATATAGCTGAGCCTGGATTCTAAGCATGATAAATGCATGAAGAGTCTTTCAAATATCATTGGCTATGACTAGTACTGATTGTTTCTCAAAGGAGAAAGATAGCATCAAACTTGAGAATTACAAATCTATTTTTAGAATTTGTCACCTGTCTGTGTTTAGTGAGGGTATGTTGAGAATACTTAAGTTAAAAACCAGGATGTTGGCCCTTTCAGAGATACCAGATGTCAGTAAATCCAGCCCACCACCCACTATTCTAGGGCTTATTCACTGAAATGGTTTTTATGTTTAAAAAAAATAAAAAGAAACATATTTTAGGACATGTGAAAATTATGCGAAATTCAAATTTCAGTGTCCATAAAGCCTTATTGTAACATGGTCATACTCATTAGCTTTCACGCTGCAAGAAAATGGCTGAGTAGCTGTGACACGCATATAGCCTGCAAAGCCTAAAATAGTTCCCCTCTGGCCCTTTACAGAAAGTTTGTCAACCCTGCACTGTAGAAAGAAGGGAAGGACAGACACATTTCACATATTCTCATAGCACAAGTTAACTTTATGCATTGGCAAGGAATGTTTTTATGTTCAAACCAGTCTTTTACCTTCATCACCTCTAAGATTTTTTAAACCAGTTAGAAACATAGTAATCAACTTGCAGGGAAAGAAGTGATGTCATTACAAGGAAATGGTGGTAGAATGCCGGAAGACTGGAAATTCTATTAATAACTTACTTAAAATTTTAAAAATAAGAAAATACCAACTGACCATCATCTGCATAACCTTATGCAATTTTGTCTGATTAAAGTTTTCAGTTTCTTAATATTGTAGAAGGATCCTATGATCAATTCTCCTTAAAGAGTATTAATTTTGCCTTTGTGATGTATTGGTAGGCCTCTTTTTAGATGGCAGAAAGGACCATGATGTTTATTTTGTTCCCCATGTTGCCTTACCTTCCAGCAAATTCCAACTTACAGTCTGAATTGAGTCTGTATAGACTTCCATTGTTAAACTGCAGTTCTCAGCCTAACCCCAGTTCTATTTATATTATTTCTCTAACTGGTTTCCAATCGGTTTTTTCTTAATATAATTTTGAATTTCCCAGTTGTATGTGTGTGTGTGTATGTGTTTTTACCTATAAAAAGTCTCAAAGTCTTTTTGAAAGTAGACAGGGTTTATACATTATAAATAATTATAAACAATTCTTAGGCAGTTATGCTTATTTTAATGTTAGAACTATCAGAATGATAGGCATGTCAACATTTCCTTGTTCTTAATTTACTATTTCACAGCTGCTAAGGACACACTCACCTTTTTCCCAAGCTACTATTCTAACTAAAGACAAATTATGTTCTGAGACCACAATAGATTTCTTCCTACAGAAGCCTATGAATTTGATCTCAAAACACTCAAAAATTTATTTTAGCTCCAGGGGATGTAATATGTACATTGTTAGATCATAGATACATTCATAGTCATCCAAAATAATGGAGAAATACACATTTTCTGTGTGACATGAAAGTAGTTACCAATGCTATAACATGAAGAGATGTTAAAATATTCATCTGTTTTTTAGGAAAAAAAAGGATTAAAGCTCCTGTTCCCAGAAGTGCAAAATGAGACTTTATCAGATAGATAAGTCAGAAAGAGATCTAAAAAATTCTAAAGCCAGTCGGGCACGGTGGCTCACGCCTGTAATCCCAGCACTTTGGGAGGCCGAGGCAGGCGGATCACGGGTAGATCATGAGGTCAGGAGATTGAGACCAGCCTAGCCACCATGGTGAAACCCCGTCTCTACTAAAAATACAAAAATTCGCTGTACTAAAAATACAAAAATTAGCTGGGCATGGTGGTGCATGCCTGTAATCTCAGCTACTCGGGAGGCTGAGACAGGAGAATTGCTTGAACCAGGGAGTCGGAAGTTGCAGTGAGCCAAGATCGCGCCACTGTACTACAGCCTGGTGACAGAGCAAGACTGTCTCAAAACAACAACAACAAAAAACTCTAAAGCCATTCCCATTCCTCTGGAAAGCATTATATAATTCAGTATTTAAAAGATGACATATTCAAATAAATCTCTTTTTACCAATACCTTTGAGTCTTAGATTAACAAATTAGGACACTAATTTTCACTAATGTAGTAATTAGAAATACAGAATCAAGATTCCTAATGATATTACATGAATTCCTTGATTTTGCAAGTCTTTAATATCATAGAAGATAGGTGGATAAAATGAAGGTCTAGTTAAAAAAAAAAAAAAGAAGAGAGGTCACATTTGCCACAAAATGAGGTAGAAGACAGATACTTTCCCCACCAACATATTTGTTCAGAATGCCATGCCTTTAGAGAAGATTTTTAAAGACAAGGTAGATTTTATTATGTCCTTTCAGCTCTCAGTTAATGTTTTCCAGCAATAAACAAATTATTAATTTTTCTAGACGATATTTACTATTGGCAAACCAAATTTTCTCAAACTGTTCTATTATTTTGTTTGCTTTGAAATCTAAAAAGGCCCAGAGTGCCCTATAGAAGTGTTGCTCAATGGATTCCCCCATTTCATGAAAGATTCATTACAAAAACCTCAGATTTTACTCAAAAAGCTTGGATTTCAGAGAGCAGGACTACTCACATAATTCTTGAAATATGGGACACCTGAAATGCTAACTTCAACTCTGACAAGTCCTGATTTTTTTTCCCATTAGCTTATTGTATAATTCTGATAAACAGTATTCCAAAATCAGAAGTCACTCATGACTGAAAAATTTTTTGTTTTATTTTTTTCCAAACATTTTTCACTTTGGAATTTTTACATGAATTCCAAAGCACAAAGAAACTAATGTATTTTCTGCTCTTGAAAAGGTCATGAAAACTTGGTTTATCCTTAAATGAAATTACCAGAAGCTATTTTCTGGGAAATACTTAATGATTGCTACAACTCTGTGTTAATAAAATGGAAACAATGATGGCTTATGAAGAAACACAAACCAGTACACAGCGAATGTCAGGTTTCCGTTTCACTTTATGATGACGTATAAGACTAAAAGAGACACAAGTGGACATAATCAGCGTTCTCTTATTGTCTACAATTTTTGCAAAGTTTTTCAACTACATCCAGGGTGACATTCTTACAGAAACTGAGTTCTACACATTCCAAATTAGTATGACAATAATTAGCCACTGAACCACCTCTGGATAGGAAAAAGAGGATGAAAAAGTTATTAGAATCGGTCATTAAATATACTTTTTACAAATAGTTTCTTGAATTTCACCCTCAAACTTACCTTAGCCCTGACATACCAACCCTCCCCTCCCCTATCAGAGTGAAAATGCAAATTGAACTTATTAAGTACACATTTTGAAGACGTTTGATAAAATGTCCGGACAGCAAAAAAGGAAAACATTGGGGAAAAAATTCAAGCAAAAAAAAGAGGCAAAGATCTAAAGACATCTGCGTTTCATTTTGAGATTATTAAAGAAATAATCCAGAGAATTATTACAGTGTTACCGTGATGTGTATTAATAACGAGGTGAAAATAATCATTATCTTAACCTCTGGCACCAGAATTACTCATGGGAGGGAACCATCTGTTTTGGATAATACCGTCACACGTTAATTTTGCTCATAAATGAACTAGAAGAGCCTGAATTAACATTAACCAGGTAGGAGGGAACAGCAGCCCAGGAAACAAGGGAAGATGGTGGGGAGAGGGAGATGAGAACTAAGTCCACTCCAGAATTTGTTAAAATCACAAATTCTGGAGTGATTTTGTGATGAAAATTCCAGACATGAAATTTTGATCCTCTTAAGCAAATGTTTACCTTTGTTTCAGAGTCAAAAAGGCCTCTTCTGGGACAAGGGATCTCTGTATAACCTAAATCACTAGTTCTCAAAGGATAGTTCCTAGGGCAGCAGCATCATCACCACCTGGGAAATTGTTAGAAACTTTGAGGTCTCACCCTTAACCCACTGAATCAGCAACTCAGGTGTGGCTCACCAATCTGTGTGTTTAACAAGTCCCCCACGTGATTCTGATGCAGATAAAACTTGAGACCCACTGACCTCAATGGTTTGCAGCTGTCAAAGTAAATGAAAATGGAGGCCAGGCCTGAAGTACCCCTGAGCAGACAAAGCCAGTTAGGCTTCATAGTGACCTCAGCCTTCCTTAATTTGTAAATATAAGCGAAACTTAACATGAGCTGTTTGTTGTAAACACCTCTATTAAACAGAAATGAGGCCTGGCACAGTGGCTCACACCTGTAATCCCAGCACTTTGGGAAGCAGAGGCGGGTGGATCACCTGAGCTGAAGAGTTCGAGACCAGCCTGGCCAACATAGTGAAACCCGTTTCTATAAAAATACAAAACTTAGTTGGGTGTGGCGGCATGCGTCTGTAGCCCCAGCTACCTGGGAGAATCAAACCCAGGAAACGGAGGTTGCAGTAAGCCAAGATTGCACCACTGCCCTCCAGCCTAGGCAACAGGAGTAGACCCTGTCTAAAAAAAAAAAAAAAAAAAGAGAGAGAGAAATGAAACTTCATGCTAACCAATCAGAAGCTGCCAACTAACTTATAGTACTAGGAATTTCTCAGCAGGATAAGGTAACTATATTTGCATTTCTCTAATGATCATTGATATTCAGCTTCTTTTAATATGTTTGTTGGCCACATGTATATCTTCTTTTGAGAAATGTCTGTTCATATGGTCATATCCTTTGTCCACTTTTTAATGCGGTAGTTTATTTTTCTCTTGTAACTTTGATAAGTTCCTTATAGATGCTAGATATTAGACCTTTGTCAGATGTTTGGTTTGCAAATATTTTCTCCCATTCTGTAGGTTTCCTCTGCTGTTAGTTTCTTTTGCTGTGCAGAAGCTCTTAAGTTTAATTGGATCCTATTTGTCAATTTTTGCTTTTGTCGCAATTGCTTTTGGTGTCTTTGTCATGAAATCTTTGCCCATTCCTAGGTCCAGGATGGTTTGCCTAGGTTGTCTTCCAGGGTTCCTTTAGTTTTAGGTTTTACATTTAAGTCTTTAATCCATCTTGAGTTGATTTTTGTATAGAGTATAAGGAAGAGGTCCAGCTTCAGTCTACTGCATATGGCTAGCCAGTTAGCCCAGCAACATTTATTGAATAGGGAGTCTTTTCCCCATTGCTTGTTTTTGTCAGCTTTATCAAAGATCATGGATGTGGGGCCTTATTTCTGGGCTCTCTATTCTGTTCCACTGGTCTATGTGCCTGTTTTTGTACCAGTACCATGACATTTTGGTCACTGTAGCCCTGTAGTATAGTTTGAAGTTCGGTGATGCCACACACTTAACCAGAACGCTGAGAACTCACCCACTATCAAGAAGACAGCACTAAACTATTTGTGAGGAATCCACCTCCATGATGCAAACACCTCCCACCAGGTCCCACCTCCATCATTGGGGATTACAATTCAACATGAGATTTGGGCAGGGACAAATAGCTAAACTATGTTAACGGCCTTGTGATATGATGATTAAAAAAATACTCATGTCTGAGAATCATCCTCAAAGACACGGCCAACCTTAACAAATTATATGTCTAAACAACAAATTGTTTAAAATAAGTTTATAGGTAGAAAGGTTAAAAATCTCATTAAGCAATATTTTTAATTTACCACTGATTGGATTTCCTAAAAATAATTAATTCTGAATAAACAAAATCCATATTCGGTACCATATTTGTGCCCTCCAAAAGCATTAATTCCATCTAAAACTCTTCTGTTAGGTTAGTTACCAGGTTTCAATGCAAAAATTATGGAACTGTAGGAAGACAGGGGAGAGTGGAGAACAGGAAGCAAGTGATAGAAATGAGGGGAAGTAGGTTTGTATCAAACATATTTCCACTTCCCAGACCTGTTACATAAAGGAGACAGACAAGTATCACAGATGGTAATAATGGAAATGTAAGAGAGTTCCATACAGATATGGCTATGCCAATATCAAAGGCAAAGAAACTTTCATGGTTAAATCCTAAGTATGATGATCTTTGCCCCACCCCCAGATGATGGAGCCAGATAGTATATGTGGCCTGTACACACTATCAAAGATGGCCTGGGTTAGATTTTGAACATTTCACATAGCATGCTATGGAGGGTACTTCATAAAGCTAACAAGAGCATGGAAAATTTCTAAGGACTTTCACTAAAAGAATTATTCAGGTGTCAGTAATGGAACACATGTATCTAGTAAGAAATCTATGCCTCTCAATGTTAAAAATAATTATACAAACACAAAAAATTTCTTTCCCCATCTTTAAAATGGACATTTTCTTTAATTTCTGTTCATAACAGAAAAAATTCTTGGTATTAGCTGTAAGTACTGAAATTCTGGTATCTCACTGGGTTCCAGTGAGTCATTAGACTGGTGCAATCTAGGAAATAAGTCTTCCCTGCAACCATTATGAAAATACAAAATTCTTCATGAGTTTACTCACACTGAGTAATACTAAATAGTTTTTGCTTTTTAAAAAACGTGAGAGAAGAGATAACCATCTTTTCGTAAGTTAGTAATTTGAGTTTATGTACAATAAATACTGCATATTCTTCAGAATAAAGAAAAACTCAATCGTATGAAAAATACTAATGCCTAACACAGAGTGCTCTCTGTGTTCCAAGCCCCTAAGACATTTCCTGTATTAGCTCCCTTCATCCCCACAATGACCCTAAGCCAGGTGCTATCATTCTCATGTTACTGATGAGGAAACTGAGGCACAGAGAGGCTTGATTAACCTATCCAAGGTCACACCAACAATTAAAGAGCTGGGGCTTGGACCAGGGACTCTGCCTCCAAAGTCCACATTCCAAAGCAATTCCTCTTCTCAAAGTAAATGAAACAGACGATTCAGACTTGTGCAAGCATGAAATCAGTCTTTTCCTGAACATTTTAGTTAGAAGTCATATTGCATCACACAGAAAAAAGTAATCTGCCTCTCATTCTTGATTAGTCTGTTAGTAAATGAGTAGAGATGACTCTGTTTTTTTGATTTGTTTTGTTTTATAATTGTTCCTGTTCATTTCTAGCCTGAACAATAGTATAAAAACCTTGTGATGGCACCACCGGATGGAGACACTGGTTTCTATTGAGCATTTTCATAAACACAGAATGATGTTACATGTTTTCTTCCAAGGAAACAAATTCCCTTATGTGAGGAAGACCACATCGGGAAAGGTTTTATATATCTTGTAATACATTTCTCTCAAATGATTCAACCACGGTTGGAAGTTCCCGTCACTTTTAGAATAGAACATCCTTTTCTTCATAATAGAGTAAATCCTGCTAAACTAGGCCAGCTGGGCTCAGGAGGTACCATTGCTCCGAGAGTTTTAGTAAAACAAGGAGATACCAGCATCTCCACGTACTTGTCATGTATTTACCGACGTGATCACCTCTCCATAAATTAAACTCCTGAAGTACAGGCTTTGGTACAGGTGCAATGTAACTGGTTTGAATTCACATTTCAGTCAATTAAATGTTTTATTTAAGACATGGAAGTAAAATATAAATGGAAAATACTGAGAAGGCATAAGTCAGATAATCCTATAAGAGAGTCCCAGGAGAGCCAACGAAAAATGGGGATGTTGCCATAGTTACCAGGAAATGTAGCCTAGACACCCAGCGTCAGTAAGAGATTGAAAATGTGACAAAATAAGCTCATAAGGCTCGGGTCATTCTCTTCTCTGTACTTTAATTAGTATGATCTTGGCCCTTGGAACAAAGCCAGGATGGAAAAAACGATCCTCGTTCTGCTGGTTGCCAATATTCCATACTTAGGAAGTTTTCTCTCTGCAACCTCTACTTCACATCAATGTAATTAGAGACACAGCCTCCTTCTAAAATGACGATAATTTCCTAATGACAGAATGAACCTGACCTATCTATCACTCATGGAAGCCCACTACCATTGGTATCCCAGGGAGAACTATGATTCTAGCTGAATAACAACGCTTGATTAGCTCTGCATCACCCAGGGGAGCTACTTTTATCTCAGCAGATGAAATCAGTGGTACAAATCTAACTGATTTCATCATTTGCACCAGCACACTCTGTATCACTTTTTTCTTCATTATATTTCAGTCAGATTTAAAAGTGAAATTCAAACATTTGCAGGAGACTGATCAAAGAGATTACAACCACAACTTTTATCCAGATAGTCCAAGATGCAAAACAAAAAGGAACAAAGGCAGACAGGTTTAAACACAGATAACAAGTTAGGCCAAAATTAAAATAGGACTTCAAGGCTACAATGGAGTAAATATATTATGTCTCCCTTTCTATTTGTTTGGACAGTTTTTCTCATATAAAAGTTTGTTGGATTCTGATAAGTTTACTTTCTCTACCAACTGTTACATAAATTATGTAGGAGGTAATGGATAGAAGTATTATTAGAAAGAGGGATGACATTGGTGAAGTAGAAAACAAAGGTAGAAGCTTGTCAATTTGATCAATCTAATATAAGATCATGCGCCCAGTGATCTGTAAGTATAGAGACGCATATCTGTAGCAAACATACCTGTAGTAAATGAGCAAAAAAATGCATGGGTAGTTCGAATTCATACCTATCCAATATGGCCCTATTTTTTCCATTCAGATCCATTTCTGCATCCTCTCTCTAATATATATGTAGTACCACAGCAAGGAACCAAGAACAATTGTTATATTTTTTCTAGAACATCAGTTGGTTACACATTACAATTCTGCCCCAGAGCAGATGAATTCCATAAAGGGGTTTGTCTGTGACTCTCCCAAATTGGTAAATGGTCTACGGCCATCCTACCATGAACACACCTGATCTCATCCAAATTGGTAAATGATTGTCTTATACACTATCTTTAAGAAGAGATTTTTCAGGTTTAAGAATGTATGTATTGAAACGCATATATTTTGTACACGTTCAACTATATTCTATCGTAAAATGTACTCAATACATCAAGAAAACACGAAAATCAAGTGAAAAATTTTACATAAAATGATATACTTGAACAAATATCTACAAAATATTTCAAAGATCAAGCATCAATATCATATCTATAGACTATTTACAAATCTATGAAACAAGATGTACATTTCAATAAAAGGGGCAAAAACCCCACATATATACACACACATCAAATACAAAAGAAATTAAAAATGCAAAATGCCATTAAGAATACTAAAATTTTTTAATATCAAGAATCATCAGTAAAACCATAAAATAAGACACCCCCCATATAATGCTGGGTACATATTTAAGGGAACCCTGGATTTTCCTCTGGTGTAACAAGATAGGCACTTTCATATGCTACTAATAGAATAATAAACTGGTACAGCTTTTCTTAAAAGAACTTAGCAATATTTATTGCAATCCTTAAAAATGGTAATTTCATAACTTTTGAACTAGTAATTCTATTTCTAGGGCTTTATACCAATGAAACAATCAAAGATGCAAATACCTCTGTACAAGGATATTTACTACCATGTTATTTTACTAATTAGAATTCGAAGAATCTGTATGTTCAACAACAGGATAATATATAAATAAGTTATTTTATATTCATATAATGGAATATTATGCAAGCATCAATATATTTTTGAAAAAATGATGGATAACAAGAACATGGTATAAGTTTAGATGTAAAAGTGTAAAAGACACAGATAAAATTGTACTTACAGAATGATCCATACTTAAGTGTATTGTAATAGTGCCATATCTTTTTATCTTATTTCATTACGATAAAATATTTATTACAATAAGTTTAAAATGTTTCATTTGAAGCATTATGAAGATCCTAAATTAGTAGTCAGCACATTTTTTCTTACAGGTAGTAAATATTTTAGTCTTGGCAGCGTTTAATTTATATTTAATCATAGGCCAAGAGTCACACTCAAAAATATTATATAGGTTCTTATATAATTATTTAAAATATAACCACTTCGAGTTGTAAAAAGCAGGCAGCTGGCTGCCATTTGCCAACTACTGTCTTACATGAATTGACTTGGAAAGGTCTCAACTCGCTTTCTGACTCAAAACGTCCTGCCTTAGGGCAGGTGGGAATAATCACACCTGCCCTAAGTACTTCAAAGGATTGTGGGGGCAACTTGATGCATAGGGAAGCTATTGGCAACTGTAAACTGTTAAAAAATATATCACAATGTGGGGCAATTTGCCCTCATCTGGAGTTCCTTTTCCTTTTTCCCACCCATCTATATCCTACTGGTCCTTCAAGACTATCTAAGGTTACACTCTTCCAGGAAGCCACCCCTGCTCTTAAAGCTACACGCATTTCTTTCATCTTCACGTACGTATGACATTTAGATTTTGCATGTGTATATTTTTTTCTCAAATAATTAGTATCTTGAGGGAAGAACTTGTCTTGGATATTCTTTTCTATCCCTCACTGCAAACAGTTCACCATAATTGTTTTGAACTTATTATACATTTTAAATATGCTCATTAAATTAAATGGCAGGAACTGCATTGCTGCACCTAGTTCAGGAATACTCAGCTTTGTGATTCCAGGAAATGAAAACTTAACCACAAAGCGGTCCTTTATTTATTTGAAATTTTAAAAAGATATATCCCAGTAAGAACAAGTAGGTACAAGAACATCATTCAATGTTCCCAGGAAAACAAAATTGCTTCCAGTAAGCCACAGCCATCACCATACCCTCCCACTTCACTTCAAACTAAAAATAGTAATAGTAATATTTAGAAGCCAGGAGGCCATCAACTTCTTATGATCAGTCAGACATTAATTCTCTATAAATTCAGTTATTCTAAACCATTATCATTCTATAGACATAACATCTCAATGTCCATGACATGAAATCATTTAAGCATTATAAAAACGATGTTGCTTGCTGGATGCAGTGGCTCACGCCTCTAATCCCAGCACTTTGGGAGGCCAAGGCAGGCGGATTGTTTGAGCTCAGGAGTTCAAGACCGGCCTAGGCAACAACGTGGCAAAACCCCATCTCTACCAAAAATACAAAAATTAGCCAGGCATGGTGGCTTCACACTGGCAGTCCCAGCTGCTTGGGAGGCTGAGATGGGAGGATCACTTGAACCCAAGAGATTGCTGCTGCAGTGAGCCCTGATTATGCCACTGCACTCCAGCTTAAGTGACAGAATGAGACCCTGTCTCAAAAAAAAAAAAAAAATGTGGCTGGGTGCAGTGGCTCACGCCTGTCAATACCAGCATTTTGGGAGGCCGAGGCAGTGAATGACCTGAGGTCAGGAGTTCAAGACCAGCCTGACCAATACAGTGAAACTCCATCACTACTAAAAATACAAATATTAGCGAGGCATGGTGGCATGCACCTGTAGTCCCAGCTACTCAGTGGGCTGAGACAGAAGAATCGCTCGAATCTGGGAGGTGGCGGTTGCAGTGAGCCCAGATTGTGCTACTACACTCCAGCCTGGGTGACAAAGCAAGACTCTGTCTCCAAAAAAAAAAAAAAGTTACAAATCCTCAAACAGTAACCAGTGATGTGTATGTGACCGTTGACACTGCACACATTCCAAACTGAGACCTCCTCTGTGTTCTTTACTTCATTATTTTTATCTTTAAAAAAACTTTCAGGTAGCTTTGGCAAAGAAGATGCTTTAAGCAATCAACTAAGAATTATCACCTAGTAGTGTACAAAATGTGCTAGGTGCTACGGGTATGTGAAGGGGCAGAATTAATATCTTAAAATCAGAGACTATGTACACAGAAGCTTCAACTATTTGGAAAAGATCCAAGGATAAGATAACAAGAAGAAAAATAAAGATCATAGATTCATTTTGCTTTTAATAAGGAAGCAACACAGAGCTCAAGAACACATTTGTTAAAATAAATATCCATAAAGGGGCCAGATTTGATATTGATAAATGGGCTCAAGCAGAAACTGTCTGGAGGTCATCGATGTCCTATTCAGCAAGCCAGAATATTTATACTGAACACTTCTCAGTGTATATAAGTAGTTATCTGATGCATAACAAGTTACCCCCAAACTTTACAGCTTAAGACCATACCTATGTTTTATATGAATTTATCTAGATCAGCAGTTTGGGTTCAGCTTAGTCGAGTGTCTCTGGCTCAAGGTGCTTCACAAAGTTGAGGTCAAGTTGCTGTGGGGGCTACAGTTTTATCTAAAGGCTCGACTGAGGGAGTTTGTTTCCAAGCTCCCTCACAGCGTTGGCAGCAAGCAAGCCTCAGTTCTTCACTGGCTATTGGCTGGAGAACTCAGTTCCTCAACATTTGTGCCTCTTTATAGGCTGCCTGAGTGTCCTCATGAGAAGCCAGCTGGCTTCTCCCAGAGGAAGTGATGAGAGAGAGAGAAAGAAGAGAACAAGAGAGGGAGAGAGAGAAATCAAGCAGCCAGGATGGAGCCATCTATCACCTAATCTCAGAAGTGAGATACCTTCACTTCTGCTGTATTCTTTGGTCTCGCAGACCAATGCTAATACAATGTTGGAAGGAACTACACAAGGTGTGAATCTCAGGAGCTGGGGAACATTGGGGCCATCTTGGAAGCTGGCTGTGAAAAAGGGTAACTATACAGAGCCACTTAAAACAAGTATTTTATCACATTTTCAGATTTCCTTGGGACTTGAATACCCAATAAGAAAGAAGTAGATGTGTCTGGCTATTAAAGGGTGGGGATTGCAATTATAGGGAGGAATGGCAGGGACATTGAAGACAAAATTGTTAAAGTTACCTTGCTGTGGACTGAATTGTGTCCCCCAAATTTGTATGTTGAATCCCTAACCCCCAGTGTGATGGTATTTGGAGTTGGAGCCTCTGGGAGGTACTTGGATTTAGTGAGGTCATGAGAGTGGAAGCCTTCATGATAGGAGTAATGCCTTTATCAGAAGAGACACCAGAGAATATGCTCATACACATGTTCTTATTCATTCTCTCTCTCTCTCTCGCTCTCTCTCTCTCCTACTGCCATGTGAGAACACAGCTTGAAGATGGCTTCCAGCTTTAGGCAATTTTGGTAGTTGATGTTTTTCTAGGAATGTTTCCATTTCATATAGGTTATCTAATTTCTTGGCATGTAATTGTTTACAGTTTTTTTTTAATCCATTGTATTTCTGTAGGGTGGGTAATGTCCTTTTTTTCATTTCTGATTTTATTGAGTCTTATCTATTTTTCTCTTGGTCGGTCTAGATTAAAGATTTGTCAATTTTGTTCATCTTTTCAAACAACCAACTTTTGGTTTTATTCATTTTTTTCCATTGTGTTTCTATTCTCTGTTTCATTTACTTCCACACTAATATTATTTCATTCCTCAGCTAGTTGTGGGGTTAGTTTGCTCTTCTTTTTCCATATTCTCAAAAGGGAAGGTTAGGGGACCGATTTGAGTTTATTTAATATATAGAATGAATTCTCTCCTGCGCACTGCTTTCACTGCATACCATAAAGTTGGGTAAGTTGTATTTTTATTTTCATTGATCTCAAATTATTTTCTGATTTCCGTTGTGATTTCTCCTTTGACCCATTTGTTATTTAGGAATCTGTTATTTAATTTCCACATATTTGTGAATTTCCCTTAGTCTGTTATTGATTTCTAATTTCAACCAATTGTGGTCAGAAAACATACTTTGTGTGATTCAATTCTTTATATTCTTTGAGATTTGTTTTATGTCCTAATATCTGGTATTTCCTGCAGAATGTTCCATGTCCACTTGAGAAGAATGTGCATTCTGCCATTGCTGGGTGAAGTGTTCTTTCTATATATCTATATCTATGTAGGTACCTACATATCTCTCTTTATATATAAATATAGACATAGATATATCTCTTGATATATCTATAGTTAGATATATCTCTATCTATCTATCTATCTACAGAGAGAGAGAGAGATAATATGTGAACTATCTTGGTTAATAGTGTTGTTCAAATCTTCTGTTACCTTGCTGATCTTGTCTTTAGTTGTTCAACTCGTCATTGATAGTGAGGTATTGAAGTCTCCAATCAATATTGCTGAATGTTCTATTTCTCCCATAAATTCTGCCAAATAAGCTTCACGTATTTTGGGGCTCTGTTGTTAGATGCAAATACGTTTTTAAGGGCTGAATATTTTTGATAGATTGACTCATATTATAAAATGTCTTTGTCTCTAGCAAAAAATTTTGTCTTAAAGTCTATTTTGTTTATGTTACTGGCTACTTATTACTAATTACAGGTACTCCTACTCTCTTTTGGTTAGTGTTTGCATGGTATATCTTTTTTCATCCTTTTATTTTCAAGTCATTTTTTGTCTTTGAATAACAAGTGAATCAATCAAATGAATCAACAAATGAATAATATATATATTATATAATAATAGTAGGCTGGGCGCGGTGGCTCAAGCCTGTAATCCCAGCACTTTGGGAGGCCGAGACGGGTGGATCACGAGGTCAGGAGATCGAGACCATCCTGGCTAACACGGTGAAACCCCGTCTCTACTAAGAAATACAAAAAACTAGCCGGGCGAGGTGGCGGGCGCCTGTAGTCCCAGCTACTCGGGAGGCTGAGGCCGGAGAATGGCGTGAACCCGGGAGGCGGAGCTTGCAGTGAGCTGAGATCCGGCCACTGCACTCCAGCCTGGGCTACAGAGCGAGACTCCATCTCAAAAAAAAAAAAAAAAATAATAATAATAATAATAATAATAATAATAAATAGTAATATTATTCCAGAGACTAATAATAAAGTCTATATTATCTCTCATGTATGGCCACTGAAGTCTCTGCTCAGTTAGCTTATGGTTAGCTACTAACTGGACAGAATGTGCCTAAAATATCTAGAACCATTAAATCTCCTAATAATTACTGACAGGCTCTGTGTATGTATTGGGACATGCTTTCAACATTCATTCAGCCAGGTGGTTTTCAACTCTGCTTTAACTTCACTTTCTACTTGCAAAGAGTCTCAAGATCAACCAGACAGGAGTGTTTGGGTTCTCTCAGGTATTTGCTGTGCATGCACACAGCCCTGTACCTGCACATGACTTTCCATATTTCTAGGGATATACTGGAGCTTTTAAAGTCCTTATGGACATCTAGCCAGGTGCAGTGGCTCACGCCTGTGATCCCAGCATTTTAGAAGGCAGAGGCAGGTGGATCACTTGAAGTCAGGAGTTTGAGACCAGCCTGCCCAACATGGTGAAACCCTGTCTCTACTAAAAATACAAAAAATTAGCCAGGCATGGTGGTGCACACCTGTAGTCCCAGCTATTCAGGAAGCTGAGGCAGGAGAATCACTTGGACCTGGGAGGTGGAGACTGCAGTGAGCCTAGATTGCACCACTGCACTCCAGCCTGGATGACAGAGGGAGATACTGACTGAAAAAAAAATAAAAATAAAAATAATTTTTTAAAAATAAAGTCCTTATGGACATCTAATTCCTTAGCCTTTTCTTTTGAGCTTTTTGGTCAGTGTATTGTTTGCTCCAGCTGTTATCCATTGCCTCAAGTAGCTGTGACGTTAAAATATTCAACAAACAATCCCTGGGAAGAGGATTTTAGCCCTACTAAGTTTAAGAGAGGTAAAATAAAGACTAGTCTTTTGAGTGGGGTCTTCCAGGGAACTACCAGACAGTCAAACAATGACAGTTCTTTGGGAATGAATTATTTACTGCTTCCATCAGTACCAAAATTGTGAGATGTTATTATTTATTTATTTATTTATTTATTTATTTATTTATTTCGAGACTGAGTCTCACTCTGTCGCCCAGGCTGGAGTGCAGTGGCACAAGCTCAGCTCACTGCAAGCTCCGCCTCCCGGGTTCACGCCATTCTCCTGCCTCAGCCTCCCGAGTAGCTGGGACTACAGGCGCCCGCCACTACGCCCAGCTAGTTTTTTGTATTTTTTTAGTAGAGACGGGGTTTCACCGTGTTATCCAGGAAGGTCTCGATCTCCTGACCTCGTGATCCACCCGTCTCGGCCTCCCAAAGTGCTGGGATTACAGGCTTGAGCCACCGCGCCCGGCCGAGATGTTATTTTTAAGTGGCCACTGAGCTGGGGAGGGAGATGGGACTAGGGTAAGTTAAAACAATAGCTACAAAGCTCACTGTTCTTACTAAGATCCAACTATGTTACATTTTTATATTCTTTTTCTTTCATTTCTTATTCTTTTGCTTTTTATCTTGTTTTTTGCATAAATGCCCCAAAGAGTGCTGCAAGTCAGAGTTCCGAAAACAGTTGATTCTGGCTATTTTTTTCAGTTTTTCAATTGCTATGATGGACAGGGATAGTTTTGAAGGTCCTTACTCTGTCATTTTCATGGACCCATCTTGTAAAGCTTCAGTTATCATGAAAATCTTCAAATGTGAACCAATTATGTCCCTCCAAATTCCAGATAAAAATGTGCCGTAGTATGAGATAGCATTTTAAATGTGCATTCTACAGAATGATAGCTTCATAAATGTTAGTTGAAAGTCCCATAATCAAGTAAGTTATAAAACATTGGGCTGAACAATGTTTAATAGACTTCTTTATTGCAAGACTTCCCAGTGATTTTGATATACGGGTCATCTATTATAAATCTCTTTTCAGAAGATAATGTGCAACATTTCTCAAATTTACTTAACCATAAAACTATTTTTTTTCCTCAGGGTGCTTTGTGGGACGCGTTTTCCAATGATTAAAATGGTTTCCAATGATTAAAATAATATAATACTATCATGAGATGTCATTCCTGTTCCACAAGATCCTACAGTTTATATTTGCACTGTCCAATATCAGTCATTATCCACATGGATCTTGATCACTTGAAATATGGCCTGCCTGAATTTAGATGTGCTATAAATATAAAATACCGACGACATTGTGAACACTTGGTGCAAATAGAATATAAAAGATCTAATTAATATTGTTTATGTTGATTATATGTAAAAATGATATTTCAAATATATTGGGTTAAAATAAATTATTAAAATTATTTTCATGCTTCCTTTTCTTAATGTAGCTACTAGAAGATTTTAAATTATACATGTGGATTGATTTATATTTCTAGTGAAAATACATTGCTAGACCCTTCCTGGGAATTTCTTCTCATTATGTGAAACCAGTTCAAAACCTGTATTTTATTTATCAGCTCTGGGAATTTACAGATTTGTTTCCTTGTCTTTTAAAAGTCAGGTGTATTTAGTATAAAAGAGAGAACTCATTAGATTTCCTTAATATTAAGTTTTCTTTTTAAAAAATTCTGATAATCAGCACATGACCAAAATGCAATGAGGGTATTTGAAAAGAAGAGTCTGGATAGTATACAACTCCTGCTCTGGGGTTGGCACTTCCAATTATTAAATGGGACAATGACACCTAATGATATATTGGTGTTTTAACAAGGGATCTGGCTAATTAACATTACTTACAGGAATGATATACACCCTGGTAGTGATTCTTAGGCTACTTGTTTCTCTTGTTTCTCACATTATAGTTTTTACTTTACTTAACAATAATTAAGGTAGCCTCATGTCCAAGCATAACTGGGAATCTCCCTCAGATTGGTGAATGTAGGGCCCCTGGAAATGACTGCAGTAATCTCCATTGGAAGGGTGGTGTATTAGTTCCAATATCCTGGGAAAGGGCAATTAGAACCCTTATGATTTGAAAATTTAAAAGGAAATGCTACCTGGGGAGGAAGAGCGATGGCAGTTCTGGAACCACCAGTTGACAAGTGCCAGACCAGTTGTAATTAGTCAACTAATATCCTAGAAGGTAGCTGTATAAGGGAATGAAAGGAATTAAACACCAGTCTTGATACAGTTTTGATACCTCAGTCTCGTGGTGCACTGCTTGGAACCGAGATAGTGAGATGAATCTCAACGAACCCAGTTGGCTCAAGTGAAGCATCACTGAAGCAGGGGACTCTGGAATCTGGTGAATCATGAATCTTTAGCATCACCCCTATGGCAGCAGGAAACAATGGCAGTAGTGGACTAATGAGATTTCAGTCTCTTCACTTGGGTGAAGCTGGATAGAGCCTACCCACCTTCTTAGACTGTGTTGCCCCCAGGGTTCTAGTATAATTTAGTGAGAAAAACCAGAGAGGAGGAAAATGGGTTTCCTATAAATGAAGCAGGAATTGCTTAAGTAAACATTATAAAAGTGAAGAAATATGACCATATTTTAATTTGAAGTTTATAGAGCAGTTCATGCCAGATGATACAAAATAGATAATTTGCATATATTCCCCTTACAAAATAACTCTCCTTACAGTTGAGTGAATGAATCTCCTTCCTTCATACTTTCATTTATCATGTATTTTCTCTGCTTAGGAATCTATAGATGTTCCTTTGGCCTATCTTATCATAGTCTACACTATAGACTCACAGGTGCCCATAAAATGATAAAATGAAATGAATAACTAATTCATGGTCCCTTTTCTTAAAGCAACCAGATTTTTAAAAAATATATAATCTCTAAGTTTCCTACCCTCTTTTGCTTATCCCTGTAGAGCTCAGGTCCAGATACTTGAGCTGGTGACAGCTCCATGCCAACACATGGATTCCTGCATTGGTAATCTGTCAGCAACCACTCACATCAAGATACCTAGAGTGTAAGTAAAAAGGACTTAATAGAGGCTTTTCACAAGTGGGCACACTTAGCTTCCCTTCTCCTATCTGTAGAACAAGAATTGGACAACTAGTTGAGAGGACACTTCTGTGGAGTTTGCTGTTATAAAGAAGAAACATACCAGTGCAATTCCGGTCACATTGTGCCTTGTCCCAAGTCTCCCTTTTTTAAGCAAGAAAATAATTCTGTTTTCTATCCTCCCCACATCTGCTTGGTCAAACACAATAAGCTCTAAGTATCTAGAGAAGTTTTGCCTTCCCTAGATTTTCATAGAATTTTCTGATCATAACAGTGAACTAAGATTACAAGAATGAGCTATAAAAAGACATTAAAGATAACATAAACTAGATTTCTATGGGCAGAGTTCAAATAAAACTGAAATATTTTTGCTGCTTTCATTTGTG
Source organism: Theropithecus gelada (assembly GCF_003255815.1). Classification (NCBI taxonomy): domain Eukaryota; kingdom Metazoa; phylum Chordata; class Mammalia; order Primates; family Cercopithecidae; genus Theropithecus; species Theropithecus gelada. The sequence continues at coordinate 96,486,362 of NC_037683.1, forward strand.
TATATTCTAAGCATCAACATTGAGAAAAAGAATCAATAATTTCCTAAATGAAAAATTATTTAAGAAATCATTGTTGAATTTTTACAGGAACAAAATAGCTTCAGCTTTCATAATGGAGAAGAGCTTGTATATAAACATCTATGCAGCTATAGTATTAACTATATTACTACCTTTCATTCTTTATATCTACCTGGCTTAGATGGGACCTAGGGGTAGGAACCTGTAACAAGGGATGGAATTTCCTGCCTTTTATTTCCTTTACCTTCTTCTAAAGGAAAGAGGACATTTTGGGGGAATGGAAAGTTTATAGGAGGGTTCAGGTGCTGGGTTCAAAAGTGCTCACAATGCATTCCAGAATGCAATTCTCTTCCCTCTTAGAATATTAGAATGCAAACTTCTATAGCAGCAGAGTACCCTTATCTTAACAATATTGCATATTAAAGATGAAAACTTCTTGAGGAAAAAAGAAAACAGGATGTGCAGCCAGATGCCTTGATGTTGAGGCCTACACTGCCATTTACTAATCAGCCAAATCTGGTCAAGTTACTTAATTCTTTTGAGCCCCTGTTTCCTCTGGAAAAATAAGTGAGAATAACTACTTAAGAGTTGGAGTTGTTTTGATGATTAAATGTGTGTGTCCATAAACTTGCTAATCAAATAAAAGGTAAAATTCTTTGAAAACGCCTTGTCTAAATTCCCAAACCACAGAATCAGTGAGTCTAATCGAATGGTTATCTTCCACCACTAAATTGCTGCAGGATTTTTTGGGCAGCCACAGAAACAGGCTAATAATGCTACATCATATAAAATAGGAGGTTCTTTTTTCAGTGTCGTTTGCAGCACTATAATTTTGGATTATAAGAAAGTGGGGGAAAAAGCTATAAGATGGGAATAAATTAAGCAAATCATGTTGTGGCTTAGACCCGTTAAAAGAATACCCTTAATGCTATATCTTTCTCTGGTGCATACTCATAGGTAAGTGGGCTTCTGTTATAGTGGGCATTTACGACCACTCTGCCTTCATTTACCTCTTCACATCATCCCAGTTCTTGTCTTTATTTGATGGTGAAAGGAAGAAACGGTTAAATCATTTATTGATATTGCAAGACAGGCCCATTAGGAATATAGAATGGCCACAGTGCTTTTGTTAAAATTATATTGAAAATTTTCCTTCAAAACACCTTCCTGTGGTCAAACAAAATGTCACATATCCCAAACCTCATGTCTATTTCTTCCTAATTCATTCTATCCCACTCAGTATTGATGGGTCAGATCACTTCACAGAGTGATGCTGGCTGCTCCACCAAAACAAGAAAGGATCAGGCAGAACCTCAGCTGACTTCTCAGACAGTGACCATTTCTAATTTACCCATCAAACAGACAGTATTGGTTATTTGGGTGATTTAAATAAAGAAAAATCAAAAGACCAAACCCATTATCTTAAAGAACACTAGGGTGCCTTTGCTGGGGTCTGGTTAGGATGCCTACACAGAAAAAAGTACCTGAGGGCTCGCAGATTCATGCTGATTTCCACCAAGCTCATGCCTGTTACTTGAGGACAGGAGCTGAGGACCAGGCTGTCCAGTTAATGACACTGTGTCACAATGATATGGGCAAGCTGATCCCTCACCTACAGGAGGAAACAAACAAGGACTTGTTTTCAAGTTCAAATCTTTCTGCACATAGAGGATAGGGCAATGAATCAAGTGTGCTAGAAGCATGACATGAATTTGTTCAGATGAGTTAGCATCATCAACATCATCATCGTCATCGTCATCGTCATCATATTTATGGTTCCCAGTTGAGAAGTGCCTAAGTATGCCAGATTCCTAGGTAGGCCTCCTATAGACACTAGTTCTAGTGCTTACAATAGTCCTACAAAAATAGATGTTATTTCTTATTTCTTACAAATAAGAAAATTGTGAGTCTGAGAGTTAAATGTCTCATTGAGGTTATCCCTAAGTAAACAACAAAGTTACAGTTAGATCTAGGGCTGATGGCTCCAGAGTCCATACTGAATAAACTTTCAGTTGAGAGCTAAACTAATAAGAGTCAGTCATCTTATACAAGCACCCAGGTTCTCTATTAATACAATCAGCAAGTAAGAGAGACCTTGGTAATACTAGTGATATAAAATGGAGTTGGCAGTAAGATTCTAAGATTAATAACAAGTTTAGGCCTAATAGGGTTCATTTACAATTATTATTAGAATAAAATGAGTTGTAAAACACTAAGAAATTGAAGTGTTATTAAAAGATCAAAATATACCAAACTGGAAGATTATAAACACAGAAAAAAATCAAATCTAACCTATGATTAATCCCACGATTTTAATGTGATTTTTCTGCTTAGTTTAACTACTGTTCACTATGTTTATATTTTTAACCCTCATGTTTATGACTACTTTCTACTCTGTTGACAGATTTTATTTATCTCCCTAATATCATTATAATCATAAAATTATTAAGTGCCTAATTGCAACTAAGATGATGTATCAGTGCATTCTCACACTGCTGATAAAGGCATACCCAGGACTGAGTAACTTAGAAAAGAAAGAGGCTTAATTGACTCACACTTCCACATGGCTGGGAAGGCTTCACAATCACGGTGGAAGGCAAGGAGGAGCAAAGTCATGTCTTACATGGCAGCAGTCAAAGAGGGAGCTTGTGCAGGGAATTCTCATTTATAAAACCATCAGATCGCGTGAGACTTTCTCACCACCACGAAAACAGTAGGGGAGAAACTCCCACATGATTCAATTATCTCCATCTGGCCCCGTCCTTAACACATGGGGATTACTACAATTCAAGGTGAGATTCAGGTGGTGACCCAGAGGCAAATCATATCAGATGGTTCTAGGAACTGAACACACACCCAGATTTTTCCTCTCATAATTTATAATGGAGCAGGATCTGAGAATAGTGGCTTATTGTAGATGTACACACCCACAGAGAAAGGATAATCAAACCCTCTATATCCTTCATGCACCCTGACATTTCTGTCTCTGTCTTTCCATATATCTACATATGTTCTATTTATCCGTATATCTATGATGCCTCATTATGATGTGCTAATATTCCCCGTACTTGTTATAGTCTGATTTAAGTGCATATATATATATACACACACACACACACACACACACTTATGATCTCTACATAAGTGACTACAAAAGCCTACTTGTAAAACCTTAAACTTCAAAGGCTGAAATCTCAAGGGCAAAGTTAGCATGTTTTTTTTCATGGTGACTCTTTTAAGAATGTATTGAAAAGTCTGGCATTCAGAGAACATCACAGAAAGGGTCTGACGTTCCAGGGCATAAAAAGATGGAAAATCACAGGCGAGATCCTGTTCACCATACCATGTTATGCTAAGTTATTTTCTCATATACTCAGGTGATCCACCCTTTAATTTTTTGTCAGAGAAAGTCAAACTTATATAGCAGGCAAATCAGGAAGTAGCTATTCATTTTACAAATAATTTGAGGCATAGTTCCTAAATATAACAAGCCCTCACTCAGTAGTTGAAATGAGACTTCATTCACAAAATTTTAATTTATACATAATTTGCTATGAGATGGCCTTGACGACGTGGTCTCAGCCTAGTCCTTAGCACAAATTTATGAAGCACTGAACTTGTCCCAGGAACTGTGCTTTGCTTCATGAGCAGCACCTGGAGCACCCCCAAAATATCTTTGGCCTCTAAATTTGTGAGCTTGCATACTTTACTGCCAGAATCTGCAGAATCACCATTGTAAAATCCCCAAAATAAAAATCAGAGAGTCATGGAAGTGCTTATCCCATATTATGCTTAAATTAATTAAGTGACCTCAAATATTATGGTGATACAGCATTTATGAAACTAGACGCTAATAATTTAAGCAGCAAGCAGTAGCACAGCATCTATCATCTTATTTAAGATATCAAGCAATCCAACATTATGTACATATTGTTAATTTAAGAGTTTTTCATGCATTAAAAGTGAATGTCTAGAAATTGAGTAAGATTAAGCTACTGTTGCTGTGTGTTTTGCAGTTTTGAGTGAAAACAGACTAAGAATGAGAGTTTATTTCTTCCCAGAACTTTGAGCTTGTGAAAGACTTTCCCAAACGTATCTAAATCACCTAGCAAGCTGAGAACAGACTTTCAACTTTTAATGAATAATTTCTTTCAAGTATATGACATTTCTATTAAAAAGAAAAAGAAATGTAGTACTGTTCTCTCATTGCTTCTTCAGAGAGCATTCAAGGCAAGAACAGTTCAGAGTCCAAGATGAAGCTAGTAAAAGATAAAACTGAACTCATAAAATTTTTCATTCAGCTGCTTACATCAGAACATCTTTTCACTGGCTTTCAACCAACCAATATTACAAAGCTTACAAAAGTCACATGGTGATCATCTGTTCTCAGCCAGAAATACTCTCCACTCTAAATTCACAGAATATTATGTGAATCAATATTCAATTTATGAAAATCAGCCCATCCCATGTTCATATCACTTTTAACTAATCATATTTGGAAGGAGAAGTATAGCCCCCTCCTTCCATACAGAAGGAAGTCAATGAGATTTCGTGATAACAAATCAGAAAGCCTGGATCTATGCTTGCTAGCTTTGTGGCCTGTACCATACCTCTTGCAACTCCTAGAACCTCAATCGTTCTGCCTGCAAATTGGAGATGCTGCTACTTCTGACACAAGGAAGAGAGGAAGTTAATGAAATAATATTATAATAAGTGCCTTGTACAGTTCCTGGAACATAGAATAGGCTCAATAAATGATAACTATTATCATTGTTAACATCTCTTATGTTTTTTGTAATTTTATTGATTCCTGTAAATGTTAGTTCAGTTACACAAATGGCAAAAGATTCAGTTGATTGGTCAACTATTAGGTATATTACCTACTAAATAGCAGTATTTCCTTAGGAGAATTATATTTGCTTCTCCAGTTTCAAATATTTCTTTTTTTGAGTAGTCATAACCCAGTGTGCAAACCCTTCTTATCACACAGATACTAGGAGATTCTGTCCCCCTTTAAATGTGCATTTCAGTTCATTAACTCACGATGACATGAAAAAGCTACAAAAGCATTACTAGCCTTATATTCTGGCAATACAGAAACATGGAAACAACTGAAAAAGTCATTCTGAGTCCAGAGAGTCTCACCATTGTGAAGACAGCAACATTAAGCACAGTTACTTCTCATAAATTTTCCAGGCTCCTGACCAGGCAGGTCTCAGAAACCTTGGGGACACTCCCGATGTTCAGGGTCTTCAGGTGCAGGCATTGCAGGGCCAAGGACCCTACACTCCTGGTGGTAAGAGCAAGGCAGCCAAATACTTCTACTTTGTGAAGACTGATAAAGAAAAACAAATTGTGAAATATCATACTGTGCACCCTGATCCACTATGCATGAGCAGATCACTAAGGTTACTTGAATGACATTTTTACTTTTCTATGGTGGAAAGCCTGCATTATAAAGTCACATTTGAAAAGTTAATATATAATGCCGATAAGGTGAAATGAGTGTGTAAATTTATTCAATGAATGGATAAAATTATCTAAGCATGTTATCTTCAGCACATACACACCACGTTGATTCTCGATATTCATTGTAGTTAACCTTTCATAATGTTGCTGTAAACACTGAATTAGCAAATACGGAACCATAGCTCTTATGGGAAAAACAGTTAAGTTCTTGCAACATTTTCATCTCTGGTCACAACATTTTCATCAATCAATCAATATATAACCTTGTTTTATGTGTGTTTCTGTTTAGTGACCATTTATTTAACATATCTTGTTGATTCACTAACACTGAACTCATGGCCAACGGCACTATAGCTCACGCCTGAGGGAAGCTTCTTTAACACACATCACAGCCTTCTTGCACTCAGAAACACCGAGTACTTCAGTACTATGTTTTGGAATCATTTTAAACAGTGAAATAACAAAATGAAGCACAAAATGTGAAAAAAAAATGTGGCACAAATGTGAAAGAGACATTTCTTTTTGATACAGAGTTTCGCTCTTGTTGCCCGAGCTGAAGTGCGTTGGCATGATCTCGGCTCACTGCAACCAGCACCTGTGGGTTCAAGCGATTCTCCTGCCTCAGCCTCCCGAGTATCTGGGATTACAGTGGTCTGCCGCCACGCCCAGCTAACTTTTTGTATTTTTATAGAGACAGGGTTTCACCATATTGGCCAGACTGGTCTCAAATTCCTGACTTCAGGTGATCCACCCGCCTTGGCCTCCCAGAGGACATTTCTTTACCGTATAAGAGCAGAAACAAAAAGGCAAAGCCTCATCTTGTTGGACCTTAGCTGCAAATGCACACCTTAAGTGACTCAGCTTTGTTGCTGCCCTGCACATGTCTGCAAATGGCCACAAAAGGGACCTTGTGTATTGATATGGGGGTTACAAACATGCTTTAGAAAGCAGTCAAATTTGCAGGTGTGGAAAAGAGAGTTTCTCATACTCAGAGCTCCTCAGAGGAGGGGGCATGCTACATCACGCAGGGCTTACACACAGAAGCACCGGGTTCAGGCAGGAGGCAGAGGGAACAAGGGAAAAACGTGGGCAAGAGCCTTCAGCGTGGTTCCCACTGGAAGACAGACACAGGAGAGGCAGGTTAAGCAGGCTTAAGATTGGCTAGTTTGAGTAATTTCGCCAGGCTCTGGGGCACAAGGGCCACCCCTGGTTGTCTGGTACCCTGCCCTGGGGTGATTCGGACAGGTGGGTAGTAGCTTGGAAAGGTAAGAGCTAGATAAAGGCCGGTACAAGCCTTGGATTGGTTGGGAAAGCACATTTGTGGGCGAGTAATTTGCTGTCTGTAGGAATTGGCTAGCCCTGGGAGGGACAGTCTCTTCAGAGTCAGCATGACCCCAGATGTCAAAACATCAGAATAAAAAGCCATGCTTAGTGTACATCTGCATGTGCCACTTCCCTCTGGTCCTCCTCCTCCTTCAGTGGGTCCTCAGTTATCACAAAACCAAAAGAAGGGATCCTCTGCTCTGAGCATTTGAAATCAAATACCCAAGGCAGCAGCCTTTGGCTTGATATGGTCACACACACTGCAGAGTGTAAAGCTGAGTGAAGTGTTTGTAGGAGGCCCAGGCTTGAAACCCATTGTCATCATTCAGTAGTCCCCGAGAATATCATTTAGCCACTTGGAACCTCTGAGGTTCTTTCAAACAATCTGCTTATTAGTGATGATAATATCTACCAAATTTTTATGATAACTAATAATGAGATAAGGCATTTTAAGACTATAAAGGAGTGGGTAAATGTTAGTATTTATAGTTATTTTAACAGCATAAACCAGATTGACAGAGGTGAAAACAAGTGTTTATGAGTGAAATAATATATTTGGGATTTGCTTTAAATTATTCCAGCAAACGGACAAAAAAGTGAAAGGGACTGACTTTTCAATATTTGAAAAAAAATTGGTTATTGTTAAAGGTGTATGATGGGTATATGGCAATTAATTCTAAAATTCTCCTTTTGAGCATTCATGAATGTTTGCATAATAAAAATTTCTTAATGCAGGGTGAAAGACAGAAAAAAAGAGGCATTAGATATTAGCGATCATTGGAGAATTACTATTATTATATAAAATATAATAAAATTATATTATATATTTATATTATTTAAAAACCCAAACACCATTGTATAAGACTTATTTTTATGATTGTGAATCAAAAACCCATCCTCTTTCCTTAGACTTCCTGGATTGCTAAGATGACTTGATCTTTTCACTAGTTCCAAATATCTACAGGCTAATATTGACTTAGGTTAATCAAATTCTTGTTATAATACATTTGTGTTAAGCAATAGAATTCCTAATGGTAAAACTATAATCAACATGTTATGACTGCTTCATGATGAGAAGTCCCATTCAATTAGGGAATTTCCCCAATCAAAGGCCCTTCACTCTCAAGAGAGCTTCACTGAATAGCAAGTGGAGGCTGCTTAATTAGTGAGGTTAAAACATCTTTCAGAAACAAGGTCAAGATGACATTTCTATCTGTGGCAAGCGATGAAAGAATCTTCCAAACACAGCCCTCAGAAATCTTGGTGTGAAAATTCCTGTAAGACGTATTGACAGAAGAAAAAGGAAAATATATTTAATCTTAATATCAATTAATTTTTCTTAAGATATGTACTAGATTTTGGCTTTACATAAGAATTTCCTTAAGCTTTCCATAAAATGACCAACTTTTTGCTTCAGAAAACTCTTTGAATTCATTATTCTTGTTTGAACAAATAAGAATCCTTAAAAAAATCCATGAACCATAATTGTAAGTCAATCAACAGAGAAAATTTAAAAAGCAGCAATTCTCTGAGAGTTACCTCTTCATAGTGTCTTCATAGTTAAGAAACTGAGAGAGCTTGCAAGAAACACTGAGTCAGTCCATGTAATAAAAAGAGATGGACAACATAAGAGACCCTTTAATCAAAATGTTTTATGCAACCTCAGAGCACTCAATAACCAACGTGTCTGCCGCAGAAAAGGACAGGAGATGAATCTACATAAATATACGTAGGGGTATCAGTCCATCTGAACTACAAAGAATGATTTCCTTTTTCTTCCCATAAAAAGAAAATCTCAGTGACAAATCCTGAAAAATCTTTGCCTCATCTGACCAAATTATTCTGCATTTCCCAAGTCATTACATTCTTGGTACGATGTATCAACTTTCAAACCCCTCATTTAACTTTGTGTACTTTAATAGAGCCTACAATTATATTAAAATATTGTTAGTTCTCTAAAAACATGTAACTGCTGAAACTAATATTAGACTATCCAGAAAGTGTGACATACAACAGGTCACATTGTTTAGCACTTGCACACTACCAGGACCAGTGTGCTTTAAACAAAAGACCATTTTACATCCCTTCTACACTTCCAAACCTCACTTCGGTGACAAGAATAAAGAAATATAGATGAGCTAGGAGGAGGAAAGCAAAGCTTCATATTTATTGAGTGTCCATATTCATTGTACAAGCTAAATAAGTATTCATAGTTTTCATTGTTAACTGGGAGGAAAATGAGGTTTAAGAGTTGCTATGTAGCCTACTCAAGCCTGGGCATCTACAAGAGGTTAAATTTCAACAATTCATGTTCTTTCCACCTCCTTTTGCTGCTTCTGAAGCCAAACTGATGCTTACATTAGCAGTGAAATGTTTGAAATATCTGCCACCTCTTCCTACCTCAAAGAGTCACAAAGTCAAATGAGATAGTATAGAATCCTATACTGAGCAGTACTATATTAAAAGTGAAAAAATGATGAATAAATAAATTAAAAGATAGACAGCAGCCATTATCAAGTCTAGAAAATGATAGGAAGACCTACTTGATAAGATTAGTTTCAACTACACTCATTTGGAGTCACTGAGAATCAACACAAGATACCTTGCCTGTTACTCCCCAAATGTATTTATCAAATCGAAATTCCTCTCAATGTGTTTGTGTTTTCACTTGACAAACCAGTGAATCTAACAGAAGTGATTAACTGAAAATAAAATTTTCTTTTTTTGACTTGAATTTTCCCAGAATAGCAAATACACTAAGACAAAATTGTTGCATTGATAAAAGGAAAATGCATGGTATAATATGGGATCATGTGCTTGAAAATCCATTGCAAACTGTTCTAAAGCCTGTAAACGCCATGAAAATGTGTGCTTGCCTTATTACAAATCCAAGCTAACTAACGCCAAGTGGGCATGATGCTAAGACATCAAAGCTGAAAATAATCAGAGCCAGGAATTTTGGTTATAAGGCTCAATAATAACAGGACTTTTACACCATCCCATGTGTTGGCTGCAGGACTGCAGCCTAGAAGAACACCACCCAAGGCCAAGTGGCTACAGAAATAGCAGCTGCTAAGATCATCATTATCTAAGCCGAGAGAAGACATCTGAACATGAGGCCCAGTGACCACTCTCCTCAAAGAGATTAACTGCAAAAAAACCATGTGTTTTCATCAGGAATACACAAAGTATAAGTCTCTGGCCAGTCATGGTTTCCTCCCCCTTCATCCCTCTTACCAGGTACTTCTGGGCCCTGGATTCAGCCTATTCCTCCCCCACCCATCTAAATCCTTGAGCTAGCTCTTTGGAAATGCTACTCCATACACTAATTTTCTATGAATGTATCTGTTTCTTTGCTTAATCCCTCCACCTTGTTTTAGGAGAGACCCCCGATGCAAATACTTGCCCATATCCCTTACAGGTGAACACTGTTTATTCTTTCACTGTCAAAGTAGCTGAAAATCAGGACATGGAGTTTTTGTCCTCTGTGCTTCCCATTACCCCTTGACAGCAATGATCATCTACCCCTATGTCATGTGTGACAGCGGCCATCTGCCATCCTTCCAGTGACTCATCACTTCCCTTTTCCCCTAGTCACCACCATTCCTGAGAGACTTCAGCACATGCTCACACCTTTCCTCTCTACCTCAAGTCCTCCCAACATCCTGGGTGACTTCAATAACCAAGTGGATGACCCATCTAACACCTTGACCTTGGGCTCTTGACGTCCTCATCACTCACAACCTGATCTTCTCCTTTGTGTCCCATCAGCCACCTGCTACACTAGGATGGCTTTAGACTTCGTCATACACTGAAATTATTGATCAGGACATCTCTCATTTAGACCCTGCCTCCTTTTCCTTCCTACTTATAAACTATTTTATTAAATATTCCCATTGTGACCATTCTTCTCCTTTTCAGGGCCTCCAAATAACAATCTCCTTTACTGTCACTCCTACCATCAGCCTTCTAATTTCTTCATTTTCATTCTCTTCCTGCTTAAATGCCAGATCCACCATTTCAGTGATAATCTGGCCAGTATCCCAAGGTCCTGTCTGGCATAATCAGAATCCACATGAACATTATCCATGTTCTCTGGCTTTGTACTGCAGCAAGTCGCACAACATACTTACATTTTAAACAAATGAGCAGCAACACTCATCTGGTCAACATACTGCCCTCTCTAGAATGTCTACTCCAAATCTATGGCACCTCTTCCTAGACATGTCCTTAGAGTGCCAGCTTCCTCTTTCCACAGAACCAATGACGTCCTACTTCATGGAGAATGATAAAGCCCTCCATACCTACCACCACATTCTTCTGTGCAATTTTTCATCTTTCTCCACTTCTCTTACATTGGTTGAACACTTCTCTTCCTTTCCACAGTCAGTTCCTAATCCTTGGATCCTATCTACTCCAGCGTTTTCCAGAAATATACACTACTGTCATCTATTTTTCTTATCCAATCCTTCCATCTCAAATGAATCTATGAATCTTTCCTACTGGAATTAGAGCATGTTCAAGTCTCATCAATTAGAAATCAAAAGGCTCCTTCGACTTCACATTTCTATGCAGTCATCACCTCCTCTCTCTTTTTTGCCCTCTGGACAAAACCTCTGTTTTCTATCTCCATTTTCTTATTTCCCATTTTCATCAATTCATGCCAAGCCGGTTTTTGACATGTCACTCTCCTAAAAGAACTCCCATGAAGTTCACTAATTATGATAGAAGCTAAATCAACAGACATATTTAACACTTTGTTTTATATACTTTAGGCAGTCCTAGACACTGTTACTGTTGTTCATTTCTTAAACCATTCTCCTCTTTGCATTTAAACACACATGTTTAAATGTGTGTTTATGCTTTAACTCCAAGTAGTGGGAGGGTGGAGAAAGAAATATTCCTGCCTCTTCTTGTGGCCCCTAGTCTAGCACTCCAAACACCAAAAGGACCAATAAACTCTCATTGTTTAAACAAGCAGTGTCTTTGGAAACAACAATATGAGTGACTCAGGAAACCTGTTTTAAAAATCTTGTCTGTTGAAAAATACAGATGAATCTCAAAAACAAGCTGAGTGAAAGAAGCAAAACATAAAAAGTACACACTGGTCTACAATCCCATTTAAATCAAGTTCAAAGAAAGGCAAAATGAAGTCATGGTGCTATAAAAGAGAAAAGTAGTTACTTCTAGGTGTTGGGGACAGATTACAACTGGAGAGGAACACAAGTGAGCTCTCTGGGGTGATGGAAATGTTCTATACCTTGATCTGGGCAGTGTTTACATGGGTGTATGTATGTGTAAAAAATTGTCAAGTACACAGCAGATGTGTTCATTTTACCCCATGTAAATTACACCTCAATAAGAAAGAAACAACAAAATTAAATAAATATGCTTTATTTCAGATACAATCTATATAAAAGGGAAAACTTGGATGTACCTACTTGAGCACTTAGGCCAGAAGTCAGAGAACTGTGGCCCCCTGGACAACCCTGTTTTTGTAAATAAAGTTGTATTGGAATACAGCCACACTCATTTGTGGACAGAAACTGTATCTTCTTCAAAGCCTCTAATATTTACTATCTGGCTCTTCTCAGGAAAAGTTCACCTACTCCTGACCTAAGCCAGTGGTTCATAATTCTTTTGTGGGGGTTCGTGGATCTCTTAGAGAATCCACTGAAGGCTAAGAGATTATCTTCCCAAGAAAACACAGCTTCTTAAATACAAAACGTGATATAATTTTAGGAAGTTCACGTACTCTCTGAAGCACGGTCATCGAACTTCAACTTAAGACCTTCTGTTCACAGTTTTTATCACTAATTACTAAACCACTCTACTGAGAACCATCCACACGTGGGCTCTCTTTTCCTTGAACTACATCTGATGGAACTTCTATTTCACACCCTTGCTTGCTCCACAGAGCTACTCATGGTGACAGCCAATAACAGTTATCCTGATCACAATATCTCATCCTGTATCAATCAATTTATTTCATTCTCCCTCAAGGGACCAATCTATACACAACCCAACTCTGAGAAGCCTTTCTGAAAATGTACGTAGTCTGGTACCAAGATAAACCAAGAGCACCAGAAGTGAAGAACTGGCAGTCTCTAGCATCAGTATTGAAAAAATCACAAGGCAGTAGCTTACAGACAAAGGAGTTCATTAGCAGTGTCGCATGCTGGAAGAATACTGGCACATCTCTTCAATTCCACAGTCTCAATATAGAAGAAGTAAAAACAAGGGGACCAAACAATGGAGTGTATGTGGATATTGTAAGCACTTTTACAGCAGGGCTATGCCTATGCATCTGTTTAGCCCCTGTGGTGCCTTGCACATTGTAGGAACCTAATGAGTAATAAAGAAATGGATGAATTAAGCCAGTTTATAAAAACAAAAGTCATTATTTTATAAATGGTTTAGGCTTCCTGGGAGCAACGTGATAGTTTGATTTATGTTCCACTCCAGAAAAAGACAATTATTTGTAGAGAGTACTCCCTGTGTTTCTGTAACTCTGATTTCATGTTAATGTGCTCACAAAACGTATATCAAAGGTCTACTTAGTGGGAGGCCTGCCAACTTATTAGCACCATTTATTGTCCTGAAAGAAAGCACTCGTAGAAGTCATTTAATGAGGGCATGGCATGTTTTGACCAATTCCTGAATAATAAGAAAAACCTATCTTCACACAAAATGAGAATACTCCAGTCAGCATGATCACTGATCTAATGCTAATTTTACAGTTCTTCATTACTGCCTTCGTAGCTGCTGTATGAACAGTGGGTGGCATCTACAAAAGCTGATTAATGCTGGGATTTAAATTGCTGAAAATTGAAGGAATGTGCCCCATGCTGACAATTTGTTAATCAAAAATTGTCATTTCTACCACTGTGCAAGCTTTAGCACATTCTACAAAAGCCATGTACATTTCCTCCCAGATGCAACGTTATAAATTCCCCCTCAATAAGATTGAATTATTTTCCCTAACAGTTAAAAGGTTTTATGGATTCATAAGAGACTGAATCTCTCTAATTCCAATGAATCAGTTTCTAAACTAGAAGAAACATATCATTTTAGTTCATATTTTCTACTTTTTGTATCAATTTGTTTGCTAAGAATGCACAGATTCATGCGGATATTCAACTCTTATAAGTTTATCACCAAAAGGCATTTTATTACTTAAACAATCATATTTTTAAAGAAAATTAAATGACCAAAACTCCTGTTGTATTCATTTTTAGTAATTAGAATTATTAAAGCCTCAGAGCAATTAGCATGCCTCAGCCTATGCAAAGCGGCCCTTTCAAATGAAAAGATGACAACCAGCAAAGCAACCATATTTTGGAACCAAAGAAACTCAAAAGAATATGAAGCAGACATTAGTTCCTGTGGTCCGTAAACCACAGGGGACATGGAACAAACTTTCCTACTGGTTCTTATCACCCTTCCCAATTGGCCTGAGGTCAAGCAGGCACTTCCCTCCCCCTTCAGAGTATACCAATAATTTATTTTTTAAAAAACTCCTTCTCCCAATTCTTCAACCTCCACCTCCTGCCATATGGGCTGAGAACAGATGTTTGCCAAGTGTTGGCAAACCTAACATTATAACCTCTTGGCATGGCCTATTTGGGTGGTCTAGCACTTAGAATGAAAAGGTGGGGACTTGTTTCAAACTTTGTATTTGAAGGGCACCACAGAAGACAAGCTATGAGACCCAGAGTGCACAAAGAGGGGAGTCAGAAGAGACAGAGCCAAAGCCTTAAATGGATTATTCAGTGAAAGAATAAACCATGTTCACCTCCAAAAGGGAGGCAGAGTAGAAACTGTCTGTCTTCCCTGACCTGATTACTCACAATCAGTAGCTGGCTCTCACGCTGTTGGTGGCCTAAATTTATACCACCTGTTTGTTCTAAAAAGCCCCAAGAATTTCTTTCACAGTAATTCTGGGTTAGTTGTGTTCCAGGAATCAGGAAAAAGAAAAACCAAATCCCCTCTAGAGAAATGTACATTCACCCAGTTCTCCAGGCATTCCCTAAAAACATCAAACATGAATTTACATGAAAAAAACATCACAAACCACATGACACCATAAGCAAGAACTGTGAGAAACAACCAGCAGCAGATTCCGATGCACAAAGCCTGCAGATACTGGAATTTTTAGATGCAGAATGTAAGATAAGAATGCATAATGTCACTAAAGAAATAACAGTATTGAAAGTATAAGTAAGTAACAAGAAACAATCAAACTTGGTTAGGCAGATTTAGGGAGCAAAAAGAAAACTTCTAAGAATACAATGTAATAACATTTAAAACTCAATGAATAGATTAAACAGCAAATTGCAGGCAATGAAATACTTAATGAAACAGAAATAAATCTGAAGACAATGTGCAGGATTCAGATGTTGACAAGACATCAATTCTTCCAAAAATAAATACAAGAGAGTAGAAGGGTGGTTACCAGGGTTTGGGAGAGCGGAAAAAATGGAGAGATGTTCTTCAAAGGGTATAAACTTGCAGTTTTAGGTGAATCAGTTTTGGAGGCCTAAACTATAGCCTGGTACTATAGTTTAACAATAACATACTGCATACCTGAAATCTTCTAAGAAAGTAGATTTTTCAGTATTCTCATCACGAAAAAACAAGTAACTATGTGAGGTGATGAATATGTTTATGAGCTTGATCGTGGTAATTATTTCACAATATATACATATATCAAAACATCACACTGTTCATCTTAAATATATACAATGTTTATTTGTCAATTATACTTCAATAAAGTTAGGAAAAAAGAATACATAAAATTGTCATATTTTCTTTGTGCATTTCTAGTTTCCAAGAATAATATCTTAAGAGTTAATTGAGAAAACAACATTGAAAAACAGAAAAAAATGGGTTAATATGTAAATAATTTTAGGGTATCAAAGCCTTTTAAACTAAAAACAATGGAAGAAAGCATAAAGGAGATTAATAAATAACAAATTTTGTAATTCTGAACATAAATTTCTTAACTATAAATGACAAGATTAAAAAATACTTGCAATAGCTGTTATAGAGGTTAATATTCTCTATACTGACAGCTCTTAAATAAAACTGAGATATTTAAATATGAAAAGAATATGAACATGTATTAGAAGAGTAGTGGCAAATAATGAGCTTATGATAAATAAATGTATTAATAAATGTTCAACTTTGCTATTAAAGAGCAGTGGCAAAGCAAACATAATATATAATTAAATCTATCAAATAAGCAGATTCTTATTTAAAATTATTTATAATAATGTGGCTGGGCAAGGTGGCTCACGCCTATAATCTTAGCGCTTTGGAAGGCCAAGGCGGGCAGATCACGAGGTCAGGAGATCAAGACCATCGTGGCTAACAGGGTGAAACCCTGTCTCTACTAAAAATACACAAAATTAGCCGGGAGTGGTGGCAGGTGCCTGTAGTCCCAGCTACTGGGGAGGCTGAGGCAGGAGAATGGCGTGAACCCGGGAGGCGGAGCTTGCAGTGAGCTGAGATTGCACCACTGCACTCCAGCCTGGGAGACAGAGTAAGACTCTGTCTCAAAAAAAAAAATAATAATAATTGTATACAATAATGCAATAATGCTAGCATATGAGGTGATATTGACATTCTGGTGGAGTGTTTTACTACTTTCTAGAAAGCTATTTAAAAATATATATGTTCCTGTCTGTTAATCCAGTAATTATACCTCTAAGACTCTATCTTAAGATTTTTCATCCTATTACATATAAAAGTAAACATTTAGAAACCATACCAATATCCGTTAGTGAATTGGCACATTCATTTCATGTAACCATTAAAAAGTATGTTTTCAAAGGATGTTTAACTGAGAATAAATTAGAAATGATCAATTGTGAATATGCTGTCAATGCAGTCAATGAAAAAAGATATAAAACTCTATACTTGGGATCATAATTTTGGTTTTTTGTTTTTTGTTTTTTAAATTTCCACACATAGAGAAAAGACAGTGGAGATACAAAGATGTAAACTGTGTTTATCACTAGGTGGTAGAATTATGGGTAATTTAAAATCTTTTTTCTGTAATTCTATAGATTCTCATTTAAAAAACATTGTTTTTATAGTTTAAAAAACACTATATTTGAAAATTCCTATTGATTTAAAAGTCAATTTTCAACACACATATAAGAAATAAAATAAAATAAAACATTGATATAATAACTTGATATCTAGATAGTAAAGAATGTTATCCTAAAGTTAATGAATAAAATTTGTTGCAAAACCCAATATATCTTCAAGGGAACTTGAACACAAATTTACAATTGAAGAAATACACAAGCTAACATATGGATAAATGTAAAACCAAGTAATCAAAGATAAGAGTTTTAAAGCAATCATGCAACAACACAATATTTTTTTCCACTCAAATCACTGAAGTTCACTTTGTCCCCACCGGTCAATTTCCCACCCCACAACAAAAGAGCAGCCACTGGCAAGGGTGTGATAAACAGGCATTCTCTTCTCTTCCATTCTTGGTGAAATACAAATTAATTCAGTCTTTGAGAACGCTTGAATGTGAATCAAGATTTTAAGTTCCCCCCAACCCCGACCAACTACCTCCCATTAGAACTAGAAATCTACTTTGGAAAATCTAGCATAAATACACAGTCATAAAAAGGGAGATGGGAATCTCTGTGCAAAAACAAACAAACAAAAACAAATGAACAAGTATCACTGAGACAGCATTTACCTTAAAATATTGGAAATCACTAAATGTCCAGAATTTAAGAAGTAGCTAATAAATACTGCTAACATTAAAATTATGCTGAGTTTTTAATAATGAGGAAAATATTTGCTAAAATGCTAAAAAAAAAAGCTACAACTATTTTTTAAAACCTATGCATTAAAAGTAATTAAAACCATATCTATCTAAATAGTAACAGTTTTAACAAAGAAATAGAAAAAGTATACTGTGCCTTTTTTGAACCAGACCATTGACATTCATATTCCAAAGTGAGTGTAGTTAAGATTTGAAACCATGGCTACAGGGACTCTTGGAACTCCCTGCCAAGACTTCATTTCCAGTTTTATCATTCCATTTAATGTTGACTTATGTCAAAATTCTTCAAGAACCAGGATTCAAAAGATTCAAGATAATCTGGAGAAACCACAACTTGGCTGCCAATTTATTTAAGAAATGTTGGCCTTCTTCATCTACTTGTATACTTTGCCAATCAGAATTCAATTTGATGAGGTTTTTCTCGGCCAGCTGCAGCATATTTTATGACATGGGCCACACACTCCTTGGTGATTTTTTTTCTACCAAATAAGCTATTATGCACACAGGCTATTGACTTTGGGAGGATTCATGGTGTTTCCCCAAATTATTTCTGACATTGTGCCAAATCCTGCAGACATATAAGGGATTCTTGCTCTAGTCCTTGGTTTAGGAGACAGGGTTATCTTTATAGAAATACTGGGGAATGAACAGTATGTGCTACAGGCATTCAGAGAAGGGTGTAATCAAAGTAGGCTGGAAGAAAACAAAGTAGCATTTATCCAGCACATGCTCAGTACTAGTCACTAAAAGTTTTATATACATTCTGTCTGAATTTTCACAACAGCTCTCCCTGATTATCATGGCCCACACTTTATAAATAAGCCAACTGGGGCTCAGAAAGTACAGAAACTTCCCAAATTCAAATAATGAACAGGTTTACGTGATTCCTACTTTTTTTTCTGTAACTCAAAGACGGCTTCAAAGATAAGGATTTGAGGGATAAATGATTAATATGTCATAGTGGGTAAAGAATAGGCATTCTGTAAGCAAATTATAATCTATTCAACACTTCTTTATAACAAGTTGACCAATTACTTTGGTTCATCTAGTAGAATATTTTTCTTCTTCTAAAGTAGAAAGTCTAAGGCATCAAACGAACCCCAGTCTTAAGTAAGTGTCTAGGATCTCCCACGCTATTCTTCAGCAACACAATATCAACTTACTTCTGTGCCTTATGACATAAAAATTATAAGGAAGAGAAGTGACTGAAGTAAGGACACTTCAAACTAAGTTGTGAATAAATCAACCTTCAATTCATGTTGGGGCCATCATTTGCTTTGTTTTTAACGTATCATCACAAGTAGTATATTATTCCATTAGATTTTCCCAGACTGATAGCCTTGAGGAAATGTATTTTAAAACAAACAAGGCCGGGCGCGGTGGCTCAAGCCTGTAATCCCAGCACTTTGGGAGGCCGAGACGGGCGGATCACGAGGTCAGGAGATCGAGACCATCCTGGCGAACACAGTGAAACCCCGTCTCTACTAAAACTACAAAAAACTAGCCGGGCGAGGTGGCGGGCGCCTGTAGTCCCAGCTACTCGGGAGGCTGAGGCAGGAGAATGGCGTGAACCCGGGAGGCGGAGCTTGCAGTGAGCTGAGATCCAGCCACTGCACTCCAGCCTGGGCGACAGAGCGAGACTCCGTCTCAAAAAAAAATAAATAAATAAAAATAAATAAATAAATAAATAATAAATAAAAAAATAAAATAAAACAAACAAAAAGTGGAAGAGAAGATGGCAGCCTCTCTTGACAGGGAGTTAGTTACTGAGGTACAACAGGGACAAAAGTTCTGTTTGTCCAGGGGTTGTTTATGCATAGAGCCTGCACCTTGGTCTCCACCATGGCCAAAATGTACTAGACTCCTTTTGCGTTGTCCACAAATTAGAAGCTGACTTAAATTAGATGAATGAAAATCTTTCAACCTCAGGATCATTCTACCTCTGAAATACAAAAGAAACCCACATTGCTTTCCATTAAGGTTCTTTCTAGATGTTTCTTGCAGAGCGTGGGAAAAACAGCTGCTACTCTGACACCAGACATAGGTCTCTAATGCCACCTTATCTGAAGATTTCTCAAACCACAGCCCGATAAGCCTTCAGGTTAAGAAGTCAAATCTCATCAGTCTTTTGTGAATCCTGTAAGTGTAGAGTGCCTTCATGCAGGTGCCATCTGCTCGTGACCGTCCTACCATAGTGGGTGAATAAATCTTTCCCCAAAGTGTGGAAGAATGGTAACTCCTGAAGATGCAGTCATTTAATGATCTTTCTATAATGGTACAGCAAATGCATGGTATTAACCTTTTCAGCCCAAGACAGTGGAAATCAAATCATGTTGGGGAAAGTCTGCAATTATTTGTGATTTGCTTTTCTCTATGATAAACATGCTGCAGAACTGGAGGAGGTGGCAGAAATGTTTTCAACATGTTTGCTTCAAGTTTGGCTATGCTTAAAACTGGAAGGTCTAACTTCTGTAATTTTCTGCTAGTTAGTAGATCACTTAATGTCTCTGGGCCTCAGTTTACTCAACTGACAAATGTGGATGATGCCTACGCCAAAGGGTGCTTAATAAAATACCAAATCATGTAATACAAATACGATATAAGAATCCACTCTATAGGCTGATAGGTGATGCATAAATGTAAAGTAACACGTAAATTAGACGTTTAACATTATTACGTGGTTCCATGCTTTTTAACTAAAGCTTTAATTTGTCTCAGGCATCCATTAATGGAGAGTCCTTGAAGGCTGAAAGTTTTCAAAAAAAAAAAAAAGTTATATCTCAGTAATGTTTTCCTTTAAAAAGAAGGACTACAAAAAACTAGCCGGGCGAGGTGGCAGGCGCCTGTAGTCCCAGCTACTCAGGAGGCTGAGGCAGGAGAATGGCGTAAACCCGGGAGGCGGAGCTTGCAGTGAGCTGAGATCCGGCCACTGCACTCCAGCCCGGGCGACAGAGCAAGACTCCGTCTCAAAAAAAAAAAAAAAAAAAAAACAAAAAAAGAAGGACTTTATACCCAAAACTTGCAGTTCATTAGTTATTCAAATAGCCTCAAAAATAATTAAAGAGGGATTTTGTTTTGGTAAATAATCCAGTTTAATTTTGGTTTATAGATCAACTTTCGAATGAGGGGGTCAATAAATCAGGCATAAATACATATTTTTATTTCTTGTATTTCTTTCCTGTTGCTTTGATTTTTTTGCCTGCATAGAAAACATATTTTCATTTCAAATTATTTTATCAAGGTTTTGCTTGTATCCATATGGTTGCGTCCATATGAGATATGCAGGGAGACGGCTGCATGAGGGATATGGAATATTCCTGGGTGTGGTCATTTAAAGTATAGTTTCCATCATCACCACCAAGTTATTAAGTCATATAGTTTCTCATGGGAGATAAAATAAGAAAAGCATACAATGACATTATGTCATTATAGAGATTACCTTTGCTTATCACTAAGCCACGCTCCAGTAAAACTTGACAAATGAAATATGAGTTTTACATAACATTTGATTTTAGATTTATCACCAAATATAATAGGACATAAAAGCCACAGTGCTTTCGATATGACACATTGGATCTCATTGGATGCACAAAGTCAGAAAAGCTGAAATAGCATCCTATGTCTTACAAAATTATATCAGCAGTAAAAAATCTTTATAAAAAGAAGACACTCAATTTTTTCTTTTCCTTTTTCTTTTCTTTTTTCCTTTTCTTTTCTTTTTTTTTTTTTTTTTTAAAGACGGAGTTTTTTTCTGTTACCCAATTTGGAGTGCAGTGGTGTGATCTCGGCCCACTGCAATCTCCACCTCCTGGGTTCAAGCAATTCTCCTGCCTCAGTCTCCTGAGTAGCTAGGATTAAAGGTACGTGCCACCATGCCAGGCTAATTTTTTTTTTTTTTTTTTTTTGTATTTTCGGTAGAGACGGGGTTTCAGTATGTTGGCCAGGCTGGTCTCAAACTCCTGACCTCAAGTGATCCATCTGCCTCGGCCCCCCAAAGTGCTGGGATTACAGGCATAAGCCACCACACCTGGCCCAAGAAGGCTCAATTTTCAAAGGCTGAAACTTTACTAAAAATTGGAGTTGTTTCAATACAAAGTCCTTGCTTTAAAACATCCTATAAGGAAACTTTTCACATTGAAAAGCTTTATCAGAGGACCCTTGATAAAGTCATGTGCTTTACCAATGGTTATCCTACATGATGGCTTGGTACCAGGGAAGAAAACTGAACCAACAGCTCTGGCCTGAAGACTTCCCCTCCACATCAAGTACACCATTGGCAATTTTGAAGCAAGCAATGGAGGAGTTGTTAGCTGCACCACTTTCCTTACACAGACAACAGGACAAAATTATCGATATCTCTCAGCGCAGCCATGATATGGTTTGGCTCTCTGTCCCCACCCAAATCTCATTTTGTAGCTCCCATAATTCCCAAGTGCTATGGGAGGGACCCGGTGGGAGATGACTGAATCATGGGCGCGAGTCTTTCCCATGCTGTTCTTGTGATAGTGAATGGGTCTTATGAGATCCGATAGTAGCTATTTCCTGGCTTTCATCTGTTTTATAGATGAAGACACCTTCAAAGACAAACTTCACCTTTTAAAAAGTGATAAAAACATTGACATATTCAAAATGACATTAAATGTATTTCCTACACAGTTCTTATGGACCTTGTGGACAAACTTTTTCTGAAGAAAGTGTGCTTATAATATTTCACAACACATCTGATTTTGCTGCTTGGAAGGGAAAACCCGCAGTGACTCATTGTTTTCTGCATTTGACATATATTGACCTTTAAGATTCTGTTAACAAATCTGAAAGAAGCCTTGCCAACTGCTAGAGGAATTATCTATCATCAACTTCATCAGACCTATTGGGTTGGGCAGTCAGAGAGGAAGATGGAAAACTAAAAACTACTTTGGCCACAATCCTACCTTAGGAAAAAGCGACTAGAGAAGGTCAATTGTGATATTGAGAGTGTTGTTCCACAAATCTTTGGTTTTTGTCTTTCTTTCCAAAAATGTGGTGGGATTGTAACTCCCCATCCCATGGGGCTCATTGTTTTGGTCAAGAAATATAATCAGTTGCTTTGTGATCTAGTGCATGCCTTACCACATTCTATTTCCCTTCTTCCAAGACAGGTGTCAGTCACGGAATTTGCCTAGCCCTAGAATTTGCCAGCCATGGACCTGGGAGCAAGCATAACAATGCTGTGGAATGAAGCCTCTAACCCATCCGAGATGGACATGAGCAAGAAATAAACCTTTGTTCTTTCAAGCTACTAAGAATTGGAGGTTATTCATTATCACAACATAATCCAGCTTTTCCTGACTGACACAAAGATGATGCCAACTTTTCCTTACTAGAGGAAGTGCTTCTTCAAGTTGAAGTCTGAAGATAATCAGAAGTCTTTCAACTCAGATGACCCTTAAGATAAAAATGTAGATTGGTAATCATTTTGTTGATAATATGGACCGTAAGAGTGATGAAAACCCTGCCAGGATGACCTGATTCCTTTAAGAACAAAGGAAGGTGATACAGCATCAATTCAATGTAAGAGCCTTTGAGAAACCCAGAATTCCTTGATACATATCAACCACCATCTCATACGCAGACCTACTAGATTTCTGATTCCATTTATGCAACCCTATAGGCCAGGGCTCAGCTCTCAGGTTTTGTTACCATTAGAACAAAATGGTCACAACCATTAAGTATTAAAGATGATGTTTGCATTCAAAATCTGCCTTCATATTACAGTTGCTCTGGAGCAGATTTAATTTTTGCTTTCTATTTTAATTATATCATTTGTAGTTATTTCAGTTTGTCAGGGAGTGCAATTAAATCTTGTATGAAAACTACAAGATAAATTATTTGTAAAGATTGACTTATATTCTGTTTTTTCTGAAGAAAATAAATGTTCAAGGCAATATATCAATATATATAAATATTTCACATTAATATACACAAAAGTATATCAGTTGACATATATAGATGGTATGCATATATATAATATATGCCTAGACATATTTCTATGTATTGATATCTATGACACAGATATCAATATAAAAGGTTGTAGGTATATGTTTAGTTGGCTCATTATGGGTAGGGAATTCTTTGCTTTCATCTGATTCTCAAAAACATTGCTGCTCATTACATTTTAAGAAGCACTTCTCTAGACCAAGGGTCAGCAAATGATGGCCCTTGAGATATGCAGCCTGCCATCTGATTCAAAGATTTACTAAAACATAATTATGTTTCTTTATTTACATATCATCTATGGCTGCTACAAAGGCAGAGTTGAGTAGTTATGACAGACTGCGTGGCCCTGCAGCCTGAATTATTCCCCTGGCTCTTTAGTGATAAAGCACTCTGATCCCTGCTCTGGCTCATGCACCATTTAGGAACCTGGCCCTCTTGGTTGTGAACTGAGACTAACAGAGCTGACTCTACCAAAACCATGACTCTATTAGAGCCAAACATCAAGTGAAAAAGAAAAGTTCTCACTATTTTGTTTCTGCAGGAAACAGAACTAATGCAGAGGGCCATCAGACTCTGAAATCCCATTATCTAGGTTTCCACAAGGGATCCCACTTACCATAGATATGAAGTTAAACAGGTCACTTGACAGTACTGTGCCCAAGTTTTCTCATCAGCAAAATGAGGAAAATAATAAGAATGCACACTTACCTTGTAGAGTTGTTCTGGGGATTAAAGTAATTAATGCAGATACAGTATTTAGGAAGTGCCATGTACATAATAAGAAGTCTTATTATTTTTCAAAACTTATTATCAATTAATGAAATGGGGGAAGGGCAGGGCAAATTTTGGTGAGGTACCTTGAGACTCCTTGTACAAGTGCCAGCACACCCACATCCGTAGCCCTGGACCAGCTCACGTCCACTGCCGTCAGTTGGCTGCAAGGGGCCCTAGCATGGAACAGGACCTTGTCCCCTGTGAGCCCAGGACCCCTGTAGCTCTTCACATTCATCTCCCGTGTGGTTAAAATCAAGCGAACATTCATTAAAAATGTTTCAGGATCTCTTTGATCAGGGCATAATCAAAAGGGGATTTAGTAACTAATAAGATAATGGGTGAGGCAGTGAGAGAAATCACCATAGAAGCCAACAGCCGAGATGTAAGCAGCTCAGACAAAGGAGGAGGGAGAAAATGACCGGAGCGATTAAAGCTAGTATATTTCTTGTAGGCCAGCCAGTCTCCCTCCACGCCTGTGCACTGGCTCCCCCACTCCTTGTGAGGGCCTCAGATTGCTTTAGAGAGTGGGAGGTGCCTCAACAGCCATTATGGTGCTATAGGAGCTTGTCCAGACAGCCAGCCATTATGTAGCCATTAAAAATGATGTTTATAAAGAGCTTTTAATTAATTGAGAAAACAAGTAAAAATAATGACTACAAAATGTTTTACATGTTTTATCATCTCCATTATGTTTCTTAAATGTTATTTTAAAGTGCTCTTTAATAAATACGTATTAATTTTATAGCCTAAATAATGTTATTTGCCAGCAAGGCAAAACCAATTTATAGTGCACAAGCATAGCAGTGATTTCCTCCCGGGGACTGAGTAGGAAGAGATGCGTGGCAGCTTTCTAGGTAGTGGCAATATTCTATGTCTGTATGGGGTGAGGCATATGTACTTGTTAAAACTCAACAAATGGGCCGGGCTTGGTGGCTCACACCTGTAATCCCAGCAATTTGGGAGGCTGAGGCAGGTGGATCACCTGAGGTCAGGAGTTTGAGATCAGCCTGGCCAACATGGTGAAACCTCATCTCTACTAAAAAGACAAAAAATTAGCTGGGTGTGGTGCCGGGCACCTGTAATCGCAGCTACTCAGGAGGCTGAGGCAGGAGAATCACTTGAATCCGGGAGGCAGAGATTGCAGTGGGCCGATTACGCCACTGCACTTGGGCCTGGGCGACAGAGCAAGACTCAATCAAAAAAAAAAAAAAAAAAAAGGCAGCCAAGAGACTGTATAACAGCAACAGCATTCTCCCAAGGTCATGCCTATCTACAAGATGTCCTAAAGATTCCCTCTGTAGGTGACTACTGCTTTCTTACCAGTGATGCTCCAGACCCACCTTGCTGTTCCCATCTAACACTGGGGAGACCTGCCTTGCTGTTCCCATCTAACACTGGGGATACATACCCAGGAGTCGAATTGCCCATGCCTCATACAGCACCCTTCTCTGGTTAATCCTCACTTCTAATCTCACTTCAGAAACAGCAAAAGATCCAGCATTGATCTGGTTCTTCAGCCCATTCTCAGAATCATTCACAAGGAGCGCAAACCCTCCAAGAGATGCTTCCCTCCTTCTTCCCACAGAGCCGTGCTCCTCGGGTCTTCTGGAGCGCCCCCACCCCACCCTCTGCTATTTCAAGTCAATAAATCTGACTTCCTCAGACTACAGGCTGCTTCCTGAGGCTCTTTAACCGATCAGGCTTCCACACTATCAACGTAACGGCGAGAACAGAGTCCTTTTTTGTTTATTGCGGTAACATGTACGTAACATAGAATTTATCATTTTTACTATTTTTAAGTGTACAGTTCAGTGGCATTAAGTGCAATCACACTGTTGTGCCACTATCACCACCATCCATCTCCGGGACTTTTCATAATTCCAAACTGAAACTCTGTATCCATGGAACACCAACTCTTGCTTAGCCTTGGCAAACACCATTCTACTTTTCGTCTTGTGAATTTGACTACTCTAGGTACCTCACATCAGTGGAATCATACAGTAGTTGTCCTTTTGTGACTGGCTTATTTCATTCACATAATGTCTTCAAGGTTCATCCATGTTGTAGCATGTGTTCGAATTTCCTTACTTTTTAAGGCTGAATAATATTCCATTGTAGGTATATACCACATTTCGTTTCTCCATTCATCTGTTGATGGACCCTTGAGTTGCTTCTATCTTTTGGCTATTGTGAATAATGCTGCTATGAACATGGGTGTACATATATCTGTTCAAGTTCCTGCCTTCGATTCTTTGGGGTATTATACCCAGAAGTAGAAATGTTGGATCATATGGTAATTCTGTTTAAAATTTTTTCAGGAGAATTCAGTCTTTTGACCAAATTTAATACTAATCTATGGTATATTAAATGGCCCAAACCTTCCTCTGGGATGTTACCTTGATATAAATGAGAATATCTGTGAAGGCTGTAGCTCTTCTATAAATTAGTCAGAAATGCTTACTGGTGAGATTTCAGGGTTAAGATGGTAAATAAAGCTGCCGCAGTTTCTCCCTCCTTGAAGATACAATACTATGTACAAACTGACGATTCTCACTCAGAGAGAAGCAACTTGGTATCTGGGGACTCCAAACTAACCTCTCCCTCCCCAAGCCCTATTGTGAATCAGTAAAATTCTGAAACGTATCAATTATTATGCAAAACTGGAGAGAAACAAACTGAACGATTATCTTTTTCTTTTCTCTGACTAGACAGCTTTGAAAAACATAAATGGGGAAAAGTGGAAGAGAGGAAGGGAACAACCGATCTAACAGTCTCAGACAAAAAGCAAAGGTGGCAGAGATCCATGCCGAACTCTAGGATGCATTCCTACCCCAGAGGTAGTTAGAAAAAAAACCCTGCAACAGGCCATTAGCAAAACCTAGAACCAAAAACCAAGCCGAGGCGTTATGAAAAGATTACAAACAGTCGTGTGATAGCGTCGTCAGTTGCTTCTCTTCCCTGCTGCCTGCTCAATGACGTCACACCAGGAGTGTGAAATTGGCAAGGATAGGAGTATTTACACTTCAGCAAATTGGCAGATTCTACAAATAAGGCCTGATATTTTGTTTTGTTGGAGTTTTGTTTTGCTTTTTTGATGGAGGGGCAGCGCGGTTGCGGGGAGAGCCAGTTTCCTGGTATACCGGTGTAGCACTGATTGCGGACTACTTCAGCTGGGCTCTCTTCCGCACATCACCAGCCAGGTTACAGAAACAGTGGACAAGGCACATCTCACCCACAGAGGCAGGACCGTCTAGAAACTGCACAAGGCATGAAAACAGATTCTCCTCTAGTGCTTCCAGAAGGATCACAGCCCTGTCAGCACCTTGATTTTTAGCCCACTGACACGGATGTGGGACTTAGAGCTCCAGAACCTTAATATAATAAATTTGTGTTGTTTTAAGCCATTCAGAATATAGCAGTTAGTTACAGCACCAGTAAGATATCACTGGCTTCCCACATCTAATAACTGCACAGGTATCTCACGATTTGCTAATTTTTTCTGAATTTATTTTCTCATTCTTCCCAGTTTTCTTCCTTAAAATTGTTATTTTATCATATATTATTCTGAAATCCACCACTCCCCTTTTGCAACAGTGTGGGGAATAGGTAAGCAAACATGGTTAATGAAATCATTTTTGATTCTTTAGTCCCTTATAAGAAAGACTAACAGTAGGACCCCAAGTTTTGTGAACAGATGGTCCAGGAGCAGTAGCTGCACACACAGGTAAGGTCTGAAAAAGTTGCAGATGGTACATCTTCCATTGGAGAGTCACTGTGTCCATTGACACATTAAAGTCTCTGAGAAGTCCTGTGGTAAAAGAAAACATTTAGTTTTGCTCAACCCAAAGTTTCTCAAGTTTCTCTGACCTCTGATTGAATTTTTCACAGAGCATGTGTTGAGATCCATGAACCGGAGCTGTGAAGGTACAGCTCAGAAACGCTGGTTTAGCAGGGGAGAAGCTGGAATCTGGATGCCTGTGGAACTGGATTTATCCTGGGCCTCCCACTGAAGAGCTATGTGGCCTAGGCACATTACTTAGCATTCATATCCTTTGTTTCCTTATATATAAAAGGAGAATAAAATGTAACCTATTGCTATGGAGTAAAAGTTTCTGTGCCCCAAAATTCTTATGTTGAACCCTAACCCCAATGTGATGGTACTAGGAAGTAGAGCCTTTAGGAGGTAATTAGGTCATGAAGAGGTGAAGTCCTTATGATAGGATTAGTGCCCTTGTAAGAAGAGATACCAGAGCTCTCTTTATCTTTATCATGTGAGGATGCAGCAAGAAGGTGGCTGTTTGCAAGCCCAAAAGACAGCCCTCTTCTGGAACCAAATCAGCCTTCACTTTGATCTTGGACTTCCTAGCCTCCAGAATTATTAGAAATAAATTTTTGCTTTTCAAGCTACCCAGTCTATAGTATTTTATTATAGTAGCCCAAGCAGACTCAGAAATCTACCTTACAGGTTTTCCCTTGAAGGTGATTATTAAGAGGACAGACAATTGTGAGTATAGCTTCCCATGCCTCAGATATAGCTCTGGATTTTCATTCCTATTACTGCTTCAGGCAGTAAAGACTAAGGTTGGTGCATTATCTACAGCTTTGCACTTTCCCTGGGAGGACTCTCAGTAGCTACCTACTGCCCTGTATGGCAGCTTGTAACCTTCGAGAATTCAAATAACCAACATTGCCAGACATTCTCTGTTGACTATCAGCACCAAAGCATCATGTGCAATAGATTTTAATTAAATATAATTTTATTAAAAGCACAACTTTATTATCAAAAACCTAATTTTCTTTTAATATATCATATTACTTTTTTTAAAGTTACTAGGGCTGTTATGGGCCAGAAAGACACAGAAACAGACAATGGATTCCCAGCCCTGCTTGTTTTGCAGAAAAGTTTTAGACCTTTGTATGCTCTGGGCAGATTGGTAATGCCTATGGACCTATATCAGAATAATATTTCTAAGTGAATAAAATACAATACATAGATTGTAAAGAAAACCTATTATCTTCATCTACCATTACCAAAAGTTTAAAAAATAGTCTGTGATATAGTAATACATATGCTTCTTTAATGCAGTAAATAATATGAGCTAGCCACTAATCCAGTGACTACCATAGTTTTGAAGTACTGATAGGCATAAAGTACATTTTGAGACTCTGCAACAAATATAATGTTAAATTAAAATAACTGTGATTTCTATTGGTGACCAGACACAAGTTTTGCTAATACAAGATGACTGGTTGCCTATAGTCAAGGTAGAAGGAGATGCTTTTTTTCTGTAGGACAGAAGTAAAAATATATGTGTTTTTTTTTTCCCATCCATGTTTGCAGATCTCTTGAATTTTATTTAAAGTCCCCAGGAGCCCACAGTTGAAACTTTAGCTATCCTTCTGTTAGGATAAGCTGGGAAAGGAAAGTTGAAGAGAGAGAAAAAAAGAAAACGGCTCAAAGAGAGAGAATGAGATTGAGAAACTGAGATTCCAAGTAGAACAATTCTAGTAATGTGAATGAAAGTGTCATGTATGTGCTGCCAGTAAGAGTGGAAAAAGAAAAGGCGGGAACAAAAACAAAACAAGAGACGGGGAACAAGAAAGAGAGCTTTATTTCCAAAGCGCCACAGATGGGGTTAGTTACAACCCTAGTCCTGGGTCCTCGGGTGGGACAGGCAATCCTTTGTCTGCTAGGAGCTCTGAAACAGGATATTAACCACAAGGATGTGGGAAACCTGGCGAGTCTACCAAGATGCATACCCCACAACCTGCAGTAGCCACTGATGCCAAAACAAATTAGGGATGATTTTCCTAATTCTTCATGCATTTCAGCAACAATCAAACCTGCTACTGATAGACAATATTTCCCATATTTCTTAGATGAGATTATATTTGTTCCTATTCTTTGATCTAAAACTCAAGAAACAGAGCCAGGAAACACCTGCTACTACAAAGGGGCTTTTTCTTTTTTCCTTTTCTTTTTTTTTTTTTGCAAAAACTATTTGAATGATATCCAACTTCCACTTCTACTCTATAACTTATGGAAGGACATACTGCTTGAATTATGAAGCATCTTAGCAATTCTTAGCAACTCTTCTTTAAAAATAATAATGATGGCTTCAATATTATAGTTTTTATTCCATGTTACTTTGTTCCTTGAACTTCATAGTGACAATGGCAGGAGGCAGTCAAATGCCTAGGCAGATGGGGCAGGTCCCTGGTGACACCTATCTTCAAGCTGAAGACAGTCCTGGGTAAATCCTCAGACCGGATTGAAAACTTTCTTCCCATTTAGTAGCTTTCCTCTGATTGGTCCCCACCCTTCACCTATTTCACATATATCTACCCTTTCCTAATTGGATTTCTACACTGTCGTGCCCACCTTTGAGTGGTACCTTTGTTTTAGCCTTTTTTTGCATACTCACAAACCAATCGTCATGCAGTCCCCCATTCTGAGCCCATAAAAACCCTGGACCCAGATGCACTGGGGAAGAAACCACCCAATTTTGGGTGGGGGGCCACCCCTGTGTCCTCTCTCCACTGAGAACTGTTCCATCACTCAATAAAATTCTTCTCTGTCCTCTTCACCCTTCAATTGTCAGGGTGAAGAATGAAATATCTTCATTCTTCCCGGACACAGGACAAGAACTCAGGAACCACTAACCGTGGGTATGAGCTATAACACAAGTGGGCTGGGGCACATCCGACCCAGCCACAGGCTGAACCAGTGCACAAGCCAGGCACAGCCCAGACAGGCTGAGTGGGCGCCCCCCCCCCCCCCCCCCGCAGCAGGTAGCATGGCTGAGCGAGGCCCAGGCAGAGATATAGCCAGCAGAGGTTTCTAGTTGACAAAGTGATCAAGAAAAATCCTGCATTAATACACTAGTAATTTGTTAATCAATATTTCACTAAAGAGCATGATGCCTATAGATATTCAGAGAAAAGTGTTCAAATCAATTAATTTTATCCCCATATAGGTCAGTTATCTTTAAACAAAAACAAAGAATAAAAATTCCATTTATCTTCTGTCATAAACTGTATATTCCTTTGTCAGATGACTTTCAAATAGTGCCTTTGGGGCCAAAATGGTTCTGCAATAGAAATCAATAAAAGTCCATCACTAACTTTGGGAGGCTGAAGCGGGTGGATCACGAGGTCAGGAGGTTGGGACCATCCCGGCTAACACGGTGAAACCCTGTCTCTACTAAAAA
This sequence comes from Theropithecus gelada, assembly GCF_003255815.1. Classification (NCBI taxonomy): domain Eukaryota; kingdom Metazoa; phylum Chordata; class Mammalia; order Primates; family Cercopithecidae; genus Theropithecus; species Theropithecus gelada. The sequence goes on from NC_037683.1 coordinate 96,517,949, forward strand.
TACAAAAAAAGTAGCCAGGCGTGGTGGCAGGCACCTGTGGTCCCAGCTACTTGGGAGGCTGAGGCAGGAGAACGGTGTGAACCTGGGAGGCGGAGCTTGCAGTGAACTGAGATCGCACCACTGCACTCCAGCCTGGGTAACAGAGCAAGATTCTGTCTCAAAAAAAAAAAAAAAAAAAAAGGGCCATCACTAGTATGAGAAAGAATCTAAGTAGCTTTATTTAAAGTCAATTAAAATTAACCAATTACTGCTTTAAGTTTTTGTTATCTATAGGGAGTATTTATTTCTAACAGAATTGCACTCTTCCTGTTTAAGTCAAAACTTTATACAGGAGTATGAAATTAAATAGAAGCTTGATCACTAGTTTTAGAGTGTGTCTCCTCCTTAGGCTGGGCTTAACCTGAAAATAAGCATTTATGGAGAACATACAGGATGAGGAAAAATATCTAGGTAGCCATTGAAGCCACTGAAAAATTCTACCCAGTTCAATGCCTTCTCCTCACATCCTGGATATTTGCTCACACTCTGAACTCTCCAAGTAGAGTCGCAGATGAGAGCCAAAGGCTACAGCACGGGTTTTAATTTCTGCCAAAAGCACCATACAACCATCAAAACAGGTCGACTTAAAAGAAATATGAAACACAAGGAAACAATACATTCTTAGGTACATAATAGATTTCATTTTGTTATAGGAATGATTGGAAGTTGTGCAGTATATGTCTGCTGTATCCATGAGGTTCCAAGGCATGGTGTGACCAAATGCTTTAATGTCACCAAAAGGCTAGGTATATTTTGGCTCAGAAAAGCCAGCTGTCTCGGTAATACAAAGTGAAGAAAGGCAGAATGAGTTCCATGTTCAGAGATGACATTCTTTAGAGCTCACATTCTTGAAGTCAGTCTTTCTCTTTCCCATTTTACCCCTGAATCTGAGATACCTAAATGACTTTTCTTGATAATCCCATCTTTTAAAATACTTTGTAATCTATCCTTGTGTGATTTTTTTAAGACTTTATCATTTTTCGAGCAGTTTTAGTTTCACAGCAAAATTGAGTGGGTGGAAGGTCTAGAGACTTTACATAAACCCTTAGCCCCTACATGCTCATAGCCTCCCCAGTTATCAACATCCCACACCAGAATTGCACATCTGTTAAAAGTGATGAACCTACATGGACACATCATTATCACCAAAGTCCATAGTTCACGCTAGGGTTCACTCTTGGTGCTGTACATTCTATGGGTTTGGACAAATCTTTTGTAATTTTCTATTCAGCAGAATAAAATCACATTTTCTCCTGAGAATCAATTTGTTAAATACCACACTGACACAGTATTGAAACCATCTGACTCACATGGGAGCAACACACTAGCTTTTATTCATTCATTCAATCAATCATTTGTTCAATACTTATTGAGTGCTGCTGCGTGTTAAGCACTGAGCCAAGCAGTCAGCATACAAGGAAACAAGTATAATGTTCTTGTCTTCAGTGACTCACAGTCTCATGAAAGGAAACCAATATCCAACCCAGACAGCTTACAATTGCACAGGGTGATAAGTAATGTGTATAAGTGCTACAAAACACTGACAAAGAGCAAATACCCAGGTCGTCCTAGTTCCTGCAAAGCTGGCAGGACCATTCAAGAATAAAAGGGACTAAATCATCTTGTCACCTAATATTTGTTGAAAGCTTACCATGTGCAAGGCACTGAACAGGTGTCCTAGACTGGCATCCTAAGTTTTAGGTTCTGGTTTTAACTCTAACACTAGCTTGCAGTGTGATGTTTCTATAACACTCTACCTCTAGCTCCTAGTTCTCATCTGAAAAGAAAAAAATGAAACAATCAGACAATGTGATCTCCTGGGTCCTTTCTAACTCTGACCCTAGGGCATTTATTCAAACAACAGGATTTGTTCACAAATGACAGGATCATCTATGTATAAAATATTTTAAATGGACAAAAAAGTCATGTGACCAATAAGCAATTATAGAAATGTTGCAGGAAACAAATACTGTACATGGCATTACATAAATGCCAATAACAGAGAAAAAAATTATTTTGCATCTGAGGACAAAAAAAAATATGAGATAGGTTGTTAGAGAAGAGGAGGAGTATTGTTGGATTAAAAGGAAACAATTTATCCAAAAGGCTGACTTGAGGATGGTGTCACCCAGCAGGAGGTATCTTCTAACACTGTGTACTAGATTTTCAACATATGAAAGCTAGAGGGTTAGAAGACAGCTCATCACACTGAACCATAATCTCAAAAATAGAAAGCTTATTGACAAGTCTCTCAAAACGTGGCTACGCTACCGAGAAGCCATTCAATTTGATAAGGGCTCATCTCACTCGGCCAAGATTTTCCAGAGCCATTCTGGATTGCAGTGGATCATGTCTAAATCTCTTCCAGTCTAGATACATAAATGCCAAGAGACTCCACACAACCTGGTTTGTCACTGGCACTGATGTAGGAATTACCGCATTAACTCTCTCTGATCCATGAAAACTAAACATCTAAATGGGTATACTCTAAGCTATAGGATTTAAAACAATGGTACCTTTTAATATAGTCAAGCCAAATCATCCCTTTGTGGCTTGCATATATGGATGTCTCCAGAGTTTGTAAAGACAAATCTTTTTTGATCAGTTCATCTTTCTACATGGAGACAACTCTGGTAATAATGGTCTAAAACAACATTCCCAAAGTATGTTTGATAGAACCAATATTAAATTTAAAAAGAGGGTTTGGTGATAGAACACATTTTCCAAAGATGGTATTAATAACAACACTATTTCCCATCCTACATGTTCTTCTAGAACTTTACTACTCCCTCAACAAGATGTAGAATTGAATTCCCCTGTTCTTAAACCTGGGTGGGCTTGTGATCACTTGTAATAACAGAATACAATGAAAGTAGCACGGCATAACTTCCAAAATTATGTCATAAGAGTCATAGCAGCTTCTACTTGGTGAGTTGCCATACTGGCATCAGAACTCGGAGCTACCATCTAATACTCCTACCTGGAGAAAGCCATGCTGTGAAGAAACCCAATCTAGCCTACATAGAGAAGCTACAAGGAAAAGCTCTAACATGGCAGGAAGAGAGATGACCAGCAAGTCTCCAGTGGCGCTTGCCACTTGTTGTTTTGGACAACCACCTCCTAACCTCCTAACTACAATGCTTGAAGCATCCTAAACCAGAAGAAGTAGCCAGGTGAATCCCTCCCAGATTCCTGACCCATGGACACTCTAGGAGATATTAAGTGATTATTGTCTTATGCCTCTAAATTTTGGGGCAATTAGTTTCACAACAATACTAAGAGGTCTCATAACAAAATTTGGGCAAAACTAGGTTAAACCAAACTCTATAGATTTTTGCTTTCCCCTTCAGGATTTTTTCAGAGCCTTTCATTTGCTAATGAGCATGTTCATCTCCAAGACTGACATTATTATGCAGCACTTCCCAATTTATCTCCCCAAGCAACTATTTCTATAGCTATTACCAAGGGGTAACTTTGGAAAACGCTGGGCTAAATTAATGCTCTCTTCTCATTTGTAGATTTCTCTCTTTCCAGTGATCTGAGCTAAAGATAATGAAGATTTTACTTTACCATGGTAATAAATTGAAGAACAAACAGCTATTGGCCAGCCCAGAAAGAGCCACCACTTGGTAACCCCTGTGTGTGACATAAACTCATTCCAGCAGTATCACAGAGCAAACAGCATAAACTCTGAATGTCACTCACTATTTGCTTTGCCAATAATAGTTCCAGGATGTACTGTTCTTCCAATGGGTTTAACAAACATTTCAATGCACTGAAATTTTCATAATCCTCTGGCCCTTCTGACTATCTTACTTTCAAACTGAAAAGCTCTAAGAAAAAAGAAAGAGAGAGAGATTTTGTCCCTAATTTCTTTGAGAGGAATGAAAGAATTATGCAGAAAACTCCACTTCGGTGTAATACCAGTTCCTTACCTGGCTTTAAAATAGAGTACTTCTCCTGTCCAGAAAATTCTGGAAGACCAAGGAAAAGGACTCCACCGCTAGTGATTAGGAAAATTTTGCTCAATGTTTAGTTGTTTAAAAACCAGAGACAATATTGAAAAATGTAGAAATAGTTCATTTTTAAAATCAAATATGTGAAATGGTAATTAAGCTAAAGGAGTCAAACCTTAGTAAATATATAACAAGGGAGTATCACTTACTGATTTGATAAAAGAACAGGAGTGAGGAGTTACTCATCTGATTCCCAATTAGTCACTACATGAATACGTCAAATGAGCTAACCTATGACTCAGTTTCTCCACAAATAAAATGCCACTCTGTTTTCTAGCCCCTTTACCTAAAGTCCAGTTCAAGTTAGAGCTAGGACTGGGATGAAGACAATGAGGCACTCCCCATCAGTACAAATTTAAAAGGACACCGAAAATCTCAGTAACCAAGTTAAATAATATTTAGTGCAATCATTTTTAAAAATCAAAACAATTCAAACAAAATCTATGATTAACAAAAGATCAAAACTTTCAATAAAAATTTATCAATAATACTGATTTTCCCCTTTCCCTGAGGTTCCAATATGGCTCAGAATGGTGCTCTCACTGAACTCTAAAACTCACAAAAATTGAGTTCCACCAATTCATCATATACACAGTAATTATGACAGATAAGAAACCAATGCTTATTTATTTCAGTTCTCCCATGCAATTCAGAGGTATTCTTTTACATAGAGATCACACTTATCTATTTATCGAAGCAAATCACTTCAGGATTCTGCACTAGTCCAAATTATGATAGTCAGCATGAACAGATATCAATATAGGTATGGGTATACACATAGACATACATGTAGATATCTGTACAGACATCAATATTAACATCCATAGGTATACATCAAATGTACTGAAATGAAATTTTCCCACTTACATCCAGGCTTTCTGATCCCTCTTCTCTCCCTCCCTCCTCTCAGCCACCTGACCGGCAGAGGCGGTTTTATTGTACTTTCACAGAGAAGTGTAACAGAGAATACATGGGATAGAAACTCATGCCTTGTCCAGAAAATCCTGTGAAGAACATTTAGTCCACACCTTTTACCAAAGAGCTTTCTCATTTGATCACACTGATTGTGAACAGATTCTTTCCCCCAACAAAGAATTTGTTCCTCTTTGATCACAATAGCACATATATATATATATATATATATATATATATATATATATATATCTCATATAAGACAGGGCCTTTTTTCAGTTTAAAGACAGAGATGGTACCAAATGAAATAAAACCTCATTACACCAGGGTTGTTACCCACAGATTGGAGCTCATAGATTTTTAAAAATTACTTCTAATTATTAATATAATATATGTCCGTTACAGAAGAATAAGTAAACAAAAGAAGAAAGTCAGAGCCACTTGCAATGGTGTTATAAACTAGTGCCAGCTGCTTCAGAAAACGGTCTAGCGGTTCCTCAAAATATTAAACACAGAGTTATCATATGACCCAGCAATTCCACTTCTAAGGGTACACCCAAGAGCATTGAAAATAAACACATGTCTACACAAAAACTTGTACATAAATGCTTGTAGCAGCATTTTCACAACAACCAAAATGTAGAAACAACCCAAATGTCCACCCACCAATGGTATCTCTATATAATGAAAATATTCAGCCATAAAAAGGAACGAAGTACTGATGCATGCTACAGTATGGATGAACTTTGAAAACCTTATGCTAAGTGAAAGAAGACAGACACAGAAGGCTACATACTGTATGATTTCACTTACACGAAACGTCCTGATTAGGGAAATTCATACAGACAGAAAGTAGATTCATGATTGTTAGGAACTGGGGAGAGGGGTAATGGGGAGTAACTGTTAGGGGGTACAGGGTTTCTTTGGGGTAGTGAAAATATTCCAAAATTAGATAGTGCTGATGGTTGCACAACTCTGAATATACTAAAAATGCATGGATGAAGCTGGAAACCATCATTCTGAGCAAACTATCACAAGGACAGAAAACCAAATACTGCATGTTCTCACTCATAGATGGGAACTGAACAATGAGAACACTTGGACACAGGGCGGGGAACATCACACAATGGTAAATGCTGACATAGAAGAAGAAAGAGCTAGAGGCAGCAAGACAACAGCAGATGGGTTCATGCTGGGAATAAGAAAAATAGAGTGCTAGAAATAATTATCAAAAGGTGTGCTGAACGAAGTCAGAAGCTAGGTCGGCTGGGGCAGGGAGCCACTCAAAGTCCTTTTATCAGAATGATATGGAAAGGCAAGAAAAAGTTATTTAGGCAGAGTCTGGGATTAGGCAGAGATAGGAGACTGGGCATTCAGTAGGGAGTGGTAGATCAGCCACAAGCGATTTTTATACATGAAGGGATTGAAAAAAACAATGACTAGAAAGCAGTAAATGCTCAGAGGCAGGAGGGAGGTAAAAGGAAGGGAGAGATGGATGTGGGTTAAGCTCTCAACAAATTATGTTTCTTAAAGAGAAAGATAAAAGATTCTTTAAAGATTGACTTCCTTATAGAGGATATATAAAACTTGAACTTTACCCTCAGAAGGAGCTAATCTATTTTAAGATATAGATACAATTTAATTTTTAGATAATTTGCAAATACTAGATAGTAAGAAAAATTAACCATAGCAATGATTTGTCCAAGTCTACAGACTTGGCGTTGGTGGTACTTATGTTAATCTGCTTTTTCCAAACATCTAAGGTCTAAAACATCCTTGGTATGTTGCTTTTGTGTCTGAGTCTGTTGTCCAAATAATCCCAGCAGGCTAGTTTCAGATGGCACTATTACTGAAAACGCCACTATTATCTTTCTTTTAAGTGAGGTCCCAAATTTACTTTTTAGATATTTCCAACTAAATGCTTTGCAATTCTTAGCCACAACATAACCCATAAACTGAAATTGTCAACAATGAAAACATTTCTCTAAAGAAAATATTAGAATAAGGAAGTAATCATGCTGTCAAGCAGACAAGAGGATAAAAGCAATCTTATTCTGAAAATTAATTCTGATTTAAACTTGACACCATAAACATGCCCTAATTTGCAAACAAAGAATTATAATGGAATCTATTTTAAGGTGTAGAAAACACAACATATCTTGCAAATCAATAGGAGCATTTTTACTGAATGTGAACGCATCAAGTCAGCTCTTCTAGAGCAGAACCACTTACTTAAAAGCAGATCACTCACTGTCTTTTCCCATAGCCCCAGACACACACTTGGCTATTTTCCTATTTGAAAGACAGCTGTATTCGTTTCATAAATCCCCTCATGGAGCTTTGAGACCTCTTGCTGTAGCCAAGCTCTCAAAGGACTGTCTGTGAATGTTTAAGATGTCACCTGCTATAAACAAACCCCACTTCAAACCCTTAGAAGCTTTATAAAAAACAAAAACTTATGATTAGTGTCATGAAAATGATAAGACTTATCTGTGGTTACCACCTCCTTACTCTAATAGTCTCCTCCCAGATTCAAAAAAAAAAAAAAAAAAAGCCACGAGTATTTGAACATGAAATGACACACAATTATTGACAGAACAATCATTTGGTGACCATTTCTGCTTTGGGAGCAGGGGTCACAAAACACCAGGCTCTCTGTAAGTCTGGAAATGGCAGCGTTGCAGAATTTTTCCAGTTTGTGTCTTCCTGAATTGAATGGCAATCATAACAAGAATGAATGGACACAGCACTCCAGCTCTTCTGCCACCTTCCCTATCTTAAGAGTAAGGAGCTTGTTAGACAAGCAGGATATGCCTCTTAACAGGATCCCAGAGGATGCATGCACACATTCACGTTTGAGAAGCACTGTACATAAAGATAGGAGATTCACTGTTCTAGCACGGATTCTCCCAAAATATTACTCTCTATCATTTGACCCTTGAACAACATGAGGGCTTGGGCTCCAACCCCAGTCCCAGCATAGTCACAAATCCACATACAACTTTTAACTCCCTAAAAACTTAACTATTAGTAGCCTACTATTGAGCAGAAGCCTTAATGATAACATAAACAGTTGATTAACACATATTTTGTAAGCTATAGGTATTATCTACTGTATTCTTACAATAACTAGAGAAAAAATGTTATTAATTAAATCATAAGGAAGCGAAAATACATTTACTACCCATTAAGTAGAAGTGGATCATTATAAAGGTCTTCACACTTGTCATCTTCACACTGAGTAGACTGAGGAGGAGGAATAGGAGGGATTAGTCTTGCTGTCTCAGGGGTGGCAGAGGCAGAAGAAAATCCATGTATAAATGGACCTACACAGTTCAAATCTGCGTTGTTCAAGGGTCAACTGTATAAACTAGAGCAGAAAATGTATTTTTCTGAAATTTATGCTAAAAATCTTAAGGGTCATGGAAAACAACTTCTCTCTGAATACAAAAGCATTTCATCAATTTAATCAGTATTTTTAGTATTTTAGCAAATACTAAAAATTGTATTGGTTACTAATTTCTCCTCCCACTTTAAAATATCAACATAGAGGAAAAATCACAATAACGGTGGAAACTAAGGCTATAAATCAATGATGTTTTTAATGACTGGGAGGAATTTGTACTAACTGTAATGTAGATGGACTGTACTAAGTAATGTCTTCAGTGAGCTCATATATGGGTCTCTGAAAGAGAGCAACACAGGCAGGAAGGCTTACCATGATGACGCAAGAGACCTATTTCCTTGAAGGGGACCTTCTTTACTGAAAGAATTCTTCCCTGAGAATTCCTCAGTGCTTCATTACTAGACTGATGTTGAAGCCTATAATACCCAGTCATTAAACTTGGTCATCCTGTGAGTGTACTGCACCCTGTGAGGTCAAGTCATGTACAGGTGGGGACAGAAACAGGAAGCAATCCACTTTAGAGACTGAAGTTCCCCACATTCTACCTCTAATGCAGCAAGACCTCATGCTGATTCAAAGTTTTTAGTCATAACTACACTGGCTCACAGTTAGAAAACTAGGTAATGGGAAGAAAAGTAGTCCTGCCTCTTTGGAGTAGCATTGAATGGGATAAAAGTCTTCCAGATATAAACAACTTAAGCAAGGGGCTTGGGTATCTGCTTGACTTCCAGCTTATATTCTGAAAAAGGAACTCGGATGGTACCTTAGGGGACAGTGAGAGAATCCAAATAGAATATGTGGGTCCTATCAGCTGGCAAACACCAGAACAGAGTCACACTTTATTCAAGGTTGAGTAATCAGGAAAATTATATAAATACAACATTTGAACATCAAAGAAAGAAATTATTGTTCTAAAGATGCAGAGAAAAATTATTCTTGCTAATACTAAGGAATCAGAAAAATAATGTAGAAAGCACTTTTATTTTCAAAAGTATAGAGGAAAATAACGTCACAAAATTAAGAAAACAATTGATGGAAATAGAAGTAACTGAGGTGCAAGGCTGATATAAAAAGGTAGACAGGGGCTCACAGCTGTAGTTCCAGCACTCTGGGAGGCCAAGGTGAGCAGATCACCTTAGGTCAGGAGTTTGAGACCAGCCTGGCCAACATGGCAAAACCCCGTCTCTACTAAAAATACAAAACTTAGCTGGGTGTGGTGGTGCGTACCTGTAATTCCAGCTACTTGGGAGGCTGAGGCAGGAGAATCACTTGAACCTGGGAGGTGGAGGTTACAGTGAGCTGAGATCACGCCATTACACTTTAGTCTGGGCAGTAAGAGTGAAATTCCATCTCAAAAAAAAAAAAAAGGTACATAGCAAGGACAAAAAACAAGTGTAAAGAACTAAACAAGTGTAAAGAAACTAATACTGAAATAGCTAATGAAAATTCTCCTCCAAGGCAGTGCAGGGCAGAGGATGCATCCCAGAAAGCAGAATTGGTGAGATCAGAGATCAACTAGAAAAGCTCCATGAGAAAACAGATGAAGATTACAAGATAAAAGGAGATAGCAACAGACTACAGAGCACAAAGATCTCATCAGTTGGTCATTGATATCCTTGAGAAAAAAAGAAGAAAAAATTGAGGAAGAAAAGATCTAACATATATGAAAAGGCGAGACTTCTGGCTATGGCTGAGTGAGGTCAGCAAAGCCCCTTACCGAAAACAGCTGTAAACAAGAATCTTGAAGGATTTATGCTTTAAAAACAGCTGAACTTCAAGTAAAAACTATGGGATTCTGAGGCGTTCTTGTCCGGGGCTGCTCCAGTTCTTTTCCCAGGCTCCTCCAGCTCAGTACCCACCAAGGTCTGCCCAGACAGAGGACAGGCTGTGACGATAGGCAGCTGCTATTTGATTTGGAGTGGTAGAGATACATGTGCCCAATGGCATTGGTGAAGGTGATGGTCTTGGTGATTAGGGAGAGGGAGGGCCAATAACTCCACTTGCCCAAGGTTGAGATCATGACTGGAAAAAGCACATTCCTAGCTTGGGCTTGCATAGAGCTAGGGGTTGGGAGTAGGGAATAACTTTAAATAAACACAAAGGAAATTTTGGGATGATGGAAAATTTCTGAAGCCAAAAATTACTGAAAAATCACTTACCATGGGTACATTTTATATGACATGTATATGCCAGTAAAACTGTTTTTATAAAACTATGTACAAAAGGGAAAACTTTGTAGGATGAAAGAGAGTTGGAGTCTACAGCTCTAATGAGCTCACCATGTCCCTGGCAAAGACTAATGCTGCTCAGCCTTAAACCTGTCTTGGCAATAGTTTTATTTTCATGATAAAAATTTTATAAGTGATATGATCTTATTCATGCAGGAAAAGAAAGCCAGACAAACAGATGACTTGCAAAGAAAAAACAATCACACTGAACTCAAGCTTCCCCTGTGGAAAAGTAAATGTTATGCTCATCAAAGGAAGAAATTTTTGCAGAATTTTACCAGAACAAGTTGAGCTCTCAGAATTATATGCCAAGTTAAAATGTAGTTCTTGTCAAAGCAATAGAAATATAAGCAGGTGTGCTTATTTGATGTACAAAAGAGTTTACAGTTGATTCCTCTGAATAACAAACTACATGCATTTTAGATACAGTTTGATTTGTAAACAATATTTTTCCCATAATACTTCAAAGAAATACATCTATTGCAAAAGTTAGAGCCTGAAGTTTAACTATCTTCAGTGACAGGCAAGTAACATCAATGAAGTGAGAAGGCCAGGTGTATGACTGTGATATGCCAGAGTAAGCACTTCTGGGTTTGAGTGTTGCTCTTGATATTCAGCTTTTGCAACAGAGAAACTATAGGGAGTGGTGAGGACTGCAGCAAACCGGAGAGGATTCCAGGAGCTTAACACTTTTCAAGGATGGGAACCTGTGTTGGTGGATCCTTTCATTTTTTGAGAGAAATCAGATATCTCTATTTTACATTTTAAAAACTTCAGCTTACTCATCTAAAAATAAAGGAGTTTATCAAGAATCAGTGGCTTTCATGCTGTTTTATGATGTAGAAGTCTTGCTTCAAATTGAATTCTCCATAGAACACAAAAATATAAAACAGAACTAGATTCTCTTTTACATCTCTCAGAGTTCTCTATGATGTTATAGGATCCTGAGTAAGAGTTGGTGAAGTAATTAATGGTCTGTTATCTAGCTGGTCAGTATCTTTAATTTATGCTGATTAAACTCATCAGTTTAGTTCAATTTAACATGTATTAAGTGACTGCTATGGACTAGATTCTGGGCCAAAGTCATGATCTGTCCTTGAAGGATTCATGATTCCACAGTTGACAGTCAAAGATATTTATTCAGGCAGGAGTGAAGAGCAGCACAGAGGCTGAAACAAACCCTGCTTGTACAATTGCAACAAAAACAAAAATTGACAAGTGGTACCTAATTAAACTGAAGAGCTTATGCACAGCAGAAGAAATTATCAACAGAGTAAACAGACAACCTACAGAATGGCAGAAAATATTTGTAAACTATGCATCCAACAAAGGTCTAATATCCAGAATCTATAAGGAACTTAAAGCAATAAGCAAAAAACAAATAACCCCATTAAAAAACAGGCAAAGGACATGAATAGACACATCTCAAAAGAAGACATAAAACAGTCAACAAACACAAGAAAAAATGCTCATCATCACTAATCATGTGTGAAATATAAATCAAGACCACAATTTAATAATAATATTTAACTTACTGCTAATATTGTTAATATTATTAAGTAATAATATTTAACAATAGCCATTCTGTGAGATATCATCCCACACCAATCAGAACGGCTATTATTAAACAGTCAAAAAAAAACAACAGATGCTGACAAGGCTGTGGAAAAAAGGGAACCCTTAGATACTGTTGATGAGAATGTAAATTAGTTAAGCCACTGTGGAAAGCAGTTTGAAGATTCTACAAAGAATTTAAAACAGAGCTACCATTCGACCCAGCAATCCCATTACTGGGTATATACCCAAAGGAAAGTAGATCATTATACTAAAAAGATACATATGCTCATATGTTCATAGTCATATTCACCATAGCAAAGACATAGAATCGACCCAGGTGCCCATCAATGGTAGACTAGATAAAGAAAATGGGTACATACACACCATGGAATACTATGCAGCTATAAAAAAGAATGAAATCCTGTCCTTTGCAGCAACATGGCTGGAGGTGAAGGCCATCATCCTGAGCAAATTAACTCAGGAACAGAAAAGTAAATAGCACATGTTCTCACTTATAAGTGGGAGCTAAATACTAAGCATACATGGACATAAACATGGCAACAATAGACACTGTGTATTACTAGAGGGGAGAAAGGGGAGTAAGGATGGGGCAGGGGAAGGGAGGCACAGGGTTGTGACTTTAAAAACTACCTATTGGGTACTGCACTCACTACTTGGTGCAATATTCCCATGTAACAAATCTGTACATATATCCCCTATATCTAAAATAAAAGTTGACACAAGAAAGAAAGAAAAGAAAGGAAAGAAGGAAGGAAGGAAGAGAGAGAGAGAGAGAGAGAGAGAGAAAGAAAGAAAGAAAGAAAGAAAGAAAGAAAGAAAGAAAGAAAGAAAGAAAGAAAGAAAGAAAGGAAGGAAGGAAGGAAGGAAGGAAGGAAGGAGAGAAAGAGAGAAAGAGAGAAAGAGAGAAAAAATCTTGCTAGAGAAGAGATAGGACTGGTGGTGGGTATCTGGAACAAATGTGTAGGTCGAAGAACCACACACAGGTGTGAAAGAGCACAGTACATCCAGGGAAAGTGAGACAGCTTGTACACAAAAGGAAACAGCACCCAGAAATTAAACATTCACTTGCTTACTGATAACTGAGTTACACTAACAGTCACTTCTTGGAGGAAGAGATAAACCAGGGCTCAGAGTGGCATGAACTAAAATGTTGGCTTACAACTAGAAAACATTTAATCAATTATACATTTTAAATCAGAATCACAAGGATAATCTGTTACTATAATAAGCCAAATCCTGTAGAAGAGTACAAATACCTAAAACAAATATGTACAGATTTTTACACAAAATATTAATATCATGTATTTTTATTCTCATAAACGTCTATAGTCTTAATTCTGAATGTTTCTAGGATTAGTCCTTTAACTCATTTTTTAAAAAATTATTAATTATCACAATTTTGAAGCTATCTTTTCAAGGAATCTTTGGAGTTGCCTCTTCAATTTGCTACACAAAAAATTTCTTAACAAGATAATGATTAGTTTGAATGCAGACTGAATTCTTGTTTAAAATACAGACAGGACAGAACCCTATTTATAGCTATAACAAGGACTACAAAACACACAGAAGAAGATAATCAAACATCCACATCTCTGGAGTAGAGTTGTAACATGACAGAATTTCCAAGTCAGATTTGAGCCCAGATCCCCCATCCAGGGTTACTATACCACTTAAGAGAATTTTGAATTAATTTCACTCTTATATTTTTAAGGAATATTATATTTTATGTATTAAATACATATTGTATAATATGTATTAAATATTATATTTTCCCAGTTAGCTCAAGAGGCCTTGGAGCTCAAAATAACCCTGAGTTCGTTTCTATTTTTTCTACCCAGTAGGGCCCTAAAATTTATTTCAATACTAAAAAGACAACTATGTAGATTCTCTATCATTTTAACCTGTCTTACCACAACTTCTAAGGTTGGTCTATTGGCAATGTCTAGCATGTTTTGGTGTTAAATAAATAATAGTTCCAAGGAAGAGTGTTAAGCTTAATATTAAAAATGATCTCAGGCCGGGCGCGGTGGCTCACGCCTGTAATCCCAGCACTTTGGGAGGCCGAGACGGGCGGATCACGAGGTCAGGAGATCGAGACCATCCTGGCTAACACGGTGAAACCCCGTCTCTACTAAAAATACAAAAAAACTAGCCGGGCGAGGTGGCGGGCGCCTGTAGTCCCAGCTACTCGGGAGGCTGAGGCAGGAGAATGCCGTAAACCTGGGAGGCGGAGCTTGCAGTGAGCTGAGATTCTGCCACTGCACTCCAGCCTGGGCGACAGAGCGAGACTCCGTCTCAAAAAAAAAAAAAAAAAAAAAAAAAAAGATCTCATATAACTTTAAAATACCTACAATTCAGTAAGATAAAAATAAAGAAGGGAGAAAATAGAAATAAAGACGGGAAAATGGGTAGAAAAATAAAATAAGGCCACAGGTTAGGTTAGTTTACCAAATGAAAATTATAACATCCTATGCGCTATTAAGATGTTTAATTTCACAAATTTGAGTCTGGATTCCCTAGTAGCCAAGGCAAAGAAAAAAGTAGAATCCTACTTTCCATTAAGTAGTATCAAAGTAACTCAGAAGAATAACAAATATCCCTAGGTCTGAGTTTTTTGAGAAATTTATTTTATAGGTCCTCATAAACAAGATAATTTAAAAGGTAGTTATAAAGAAGCATCTACCTTAAAGTTTCATTATCTATGATATTTGAAGCAAACAAATGAAGTGCTAAAAAAGCCAAAAATAGAGTTCTTACGGGGATACTCCTCAGAGAGCCATCTAGTAGCCCATAAGGTAAATCCTCAAAAGACATCCACATAAAAATGCAAGAAGTTTGTTTTTCATAAGATCTCTCAAAACAGGGCAAGGATATGAACAATCACCAGCAATTCAGTTAACCTCTGTGGACCTCAGTGTCATCACTTGAAAAGGGGAACTATAAACAGGTGCAATAGGCTAGATCATCCCTAAGGGTCCTTCTAGCCCTAAAAAAGTGTGAATCTTTTTTTTTTTTTTTTTTTTTTTTTGAGACGGAGTCTTGCTCTGTCGCCCAGGCTGGAGTAAAAGTGTGATTCTTAATTAAACTTTTACTAATCCCCTACTATGTGCTGTGTTTCTCTGGATAAAAAAGATTTCTAAACCCATACATACACACATATGTCCCTTTGAGTGTTTCATAATTTTGCTATTTTGGAGAGTAGAATTGATGCTACTTGCTTGTTATTACAGCAAGAAAGAATCCAATATTTGCACACCAATTGATCCATGAATGTCAACAGAGCACACAGCCTCTGCCCTCCTAAATTGTTCATCTGTGAACTTGGGTGAAAGCTGAAAACTCTAATCGAATATTCAGATCTCTTTTTGACAGCTTCTGTCTGACTGAAATTTTCAAACTAAATTGTATGGGTTCGTATGCTAAACAAGGAACTTAACACCCTTCTGTTTTAAAGAGTCATTATATCTAAAAATCTCAGGAACATTTCCCATCATTACAAATCCTTAACTGAAGACACAAGTATTATGTTGGGCTTCTGAAACCTCAGGAATAAAATTAGGCAGCGCAGACAGAGCCCCCAGCAACTGGATGAGAATGATGGATGTGAAGCTAATAAAAATTAATAATCTTAGTATAAATTATAAAAAGTGATAGTACAATCTTCAGAGCATTTTACAGTATGACTATGCTCTGTACCTCCTAGGAGCCACAAACATGTAACATACACCAAATGTATGTGTGTGTCTGTCTGTGTGTGTGTGTGTGTGTGTATATATATATATCTCATATGTACATCCCATAATATTTTCAGAGGAAATATTGGTAAACCTGGATTAGAACATTGTGCAATCACATTCTTTCCACCTCAGAAAGAACAATTATGTAACAAAAAGCATTTTCAGATCATGTTTACAGTAGCAGGAACCTGGAATTTTTAGAGTGCTTTAAATAAGTTGTCTTGGTGACAAAAATATTATGCACAGTGCTGCTAATGACATGACTTTCTAAAGACACAAACAACGCTTGGTAAATTTCCAAACAAACAAAAGCACACCATTCCTGCAATAAATCTGGTGGCTACATTTCTGAGAAGGCTGGTGCATATTAAAACTGTGCAAAAATTACTTTGAGGAGTCTATATGTAAAATAGTGTTGAAACTGGAGAGTTCCCTGACCCCCTTACAGGACATGCGACAGGGGTGTGGTGCATATGTTCAGCTGCCAGGCACTCAAACCCCTTATAGGAGGGGCAGCCTGCAGATGGGATGGTGTACAAGCCAGGGTGAGCACTTTTGGGCTCTGGCCCCATGGTAGTGTCTAGGGATGGGTGCCTGTGACTCCTAAAGCCCCAGTAGGCATGTGTTACAGTGCTCCTTTAGCTCTGCCATCTGCAGACAGCTTAAATGTTAACCAGCTCAGTGCCCTCTTGGTACCCAGATCCTTGTCTGGCATCCAGGAAGAATCAGGTTACACACAGACTTGAAGGATGGTTAATTCAGGAGGTTTTATTGAGTGGTGAAGGTGGCTCTCAGCAGGATGGATGGGGAGCTGGAAAGGGGATGGAGTGGGAAAATGATCTTCCCCTGGAGTTTGGTCATCCCGTGGCCGAACTCCTCTCCGACCATCCCCAGCCAAACTCCTCTCAACACTCAGACACTCCTCCTCTGCTGTGCTGCTCTTCCGTTCCTCTGCTCTTCTGCTCATCTGCTTGTGGAGCCTAGGGTTTGAGGTGTATATGGGTACAGGATAGGAGGCTATGGCAGGCCAAAAGATAACAACTGGGTGTGAAAACAGGAATGCCCATTCCCATCTAGGTCTGCAGGTTTCCAGGCTTGAGGGTGGTGCCTTTGCTGGGGAAGTGCCCTCTTCTATCCAGTATTTCCTTGCCTCCTGTCTATATCCGTGTTACCTTCTATGTTCAGATAATCATAAAGTGTTTTTTACCTGCATAAATGTCTAATCTGATATTAAAACATCATGTGAGATATGTGTTATGGGCTGAACTGTGATCCCCCAAATTCATATTTTGAAGTTCTAATTCCCAGTGCCTCAGCATGTAAGATGGGAGAATGTTGGAGTAGGGTGAGTCCTTAATCCAATATGACTGGTATCCTTATACAAATGGAAAATTTGGGTATAGGAACATGCACAGGGAGAACACCATCTGAAGATGAAGGCAGAGACTGAGGTGATGCTTTACAAGCCAAGGAATGCCAGAGATTGCTAACAAACCACAAGATGGGAGAGAGGCATGGAACAGATTCCCTCTGACGGCCCTCAGAAGGAACGAACCCTGCCAGGACCCTGATCTCAGATTTAGCTCCTGGAATTGTGTGACAATACATCTCTGATACTTACGCCACTCAGTTTGTGGTTCTTTGTTACAATAGCCCTTGGAAACTGATATGATGTGGGTTAGAGTGAGACTTCTCAAAGGATATCTTTTTATATCGTGTTAATTTTTTAAGCCAAGTGAATGTAGTATCCATTCAACATAGTATGTTTTTTATACAATCCCATGCTAATAAGATATTGTTTCATGGGGAGCTGGTGGGGAAAACAGGGAGAAAACCATTCAAATCCAGTCCACAGGATTCTCCTGGCAGGGAGGACAGAGATGTTCTATAAAGTGGCAGTGCTGAGTGCCTGAAGAACATCCCTGCATTGCTAGAAAAGCCTCTTCAGCCCACATTCTGTCACAGCTTGGCCGGCCCCATGGCAGCAAGGCAGAGTGAGAGAGTGGGGCTGATGACAAGCCACAGCAACCACCCCATCGTCTTCTAAGACAAGGCAATCGGTGATCTGGATCTGCCTCCCTAAAGACTGTAAAAACAAAAACACAAGGACCTCAAAGAGCCCCCTTTGTCAACTCCTCTACGAAAGAGCCGGCTGCCAGGTGTCCTCTCACTGGCCACAAAGATTATGGCACACCAGTGGGACAGGCATTGAAGTCCCAATGGAAATGTCACCATACAGATATTGTGCCTGTCCTCAGGCTACTTAGAATCTAGCTGTAGAAGGCTTCAGCAATCAAATGGTCCCATGTTTAGTGGCCCTTGGTTAATGCTAAAGAAATACAGCACATGGGGAGATCATAGGGAGGCTATATTAGGGAACTGGAGAAGGCGTTCCCCAGGAAGAGACATTACACTGAAGTAGGAAGGAGGTTGGATAATACAGGATAAAGAGGAGCATGGCACCCAGGGAGACTGCTCCCGGCAAAGGAAACGGTGTGTAACATGGCATTGAGGCAGGAAGGTGTGGCTTAGACAGTGAGGGAGGAATGACCCAAGATGGGGCAGCAAGGTAGCCTAAGAGGCCACAATGAGGGCTTGAACCCAGAAGCTTTAAGCAAGGATCAGACCCGAGCTTTTTTTTTTTTTTTTTTTTTTTTTTTAATTTATTTATTATTATTATACTTTAAGTTGTAGGGTACATGTGCATAACGTGCAGGTTTGTTACATATGTATACTTGTGCCATGTTGGTCTGCTGCACCCATCAACTCGTCATTTACATCAGGTATAACTCCCAGTGCAATCCCTCCCCCCTCCCCCCTCCCCATGATAGGCCCCAGTGTGTGATGTTCCCCTTCCTGAGTCCAAGTGATCTCATTGTTCAGTTCCCACCTATGAGTGAGAACATGCGGTGTTTGGTTTTCTGTTCTTGTGATAGTTTGCTAAGAATGATGGTTTCCAGCTGCATCCATGTCCCTACAAAGGACGCAAACTCATCCTTTTTTATGGCTGCATAGTATTCCATGATGTATATGTGCCACATTTTCTTAATCCAGTCTGTCACTGATGGACATTTGGGTTGATTCCAAGTCTTTGCTATTGTGAATAGTGCTGCAATAAACATACGTGTGCATGTGTCTTTATAGCAGCATAATTTATAATCCTTTGGGTATATCCCCAGTAATGGGATGGCTGGGTCATATGGTACATCTAGTTCTAGATCCTTGAGGAATCGCCATACTGTTTTCCATAATGGTTGAACTAGTTTACAATCCCACCAACAGTGTAAAAGTGTTCCTATTTCTCCACATCCTCTCCAGCACCTGTTGTTTCCTGACTTTTGAATGATCGCCATTCTAACTGGTGTGAGATGGTATCTCATTGTGGTTTTGATTTGCATTTCTCTGATGGCCAGTGATGATGAGCATTTTTTCATATGTCTGTTGGCTGTATGAATGTCTTCTTTTGAGAAATGTCTGTTCATATCCTTTGCCCACTTTTTGATGGGGTTGTTTGTTTTTTTCTTGTAAATTTGTTTGAGTTCTTTGTAGGTTCTGGATATTAGCCCTTTGTCAGATGAGTAGATTGCAAAAATTTTCTCCCATTCTGTAGGTTGCCTGTTCACTCTGATGGTAGTTTCTTTTGCTGTGCAGAAGCTCTTTAGTTTAATGAGATCCCATTTGTCAATTTTAGCTTTTGCTGCCGTTGCTTTTGGTGTTTTAGACATGAAGTCTTTGCCCATGCCTATGTCCTGAATGGTACTACCTAGGTTTTCCTCTAGGATTTTTATGGTATTAGGTCTAACATTTAAGTCTCTAATCCATCTTGAATTAATTTTCGTATAAGGAGTAAGGAAAGGATCCAGTTTCAGCTTTCTACTTATGGCTAGCCAATTTTCCCAGCACCATTTATTAAATAGGGAATCCTTTCCCCATTTCTTGTTTTTCTCAGGTTTGTCAAAGATCAGATGGCTGTAGATGTGTGGTATTATTTCTGAGGACTCTGTTCTGTTCCATTGGTCTATATCTCTGTTTTGGTACCAGTACCATGCTGTTTTGGTTACTGTAGCCTTGTAGTATAGTTTGAAGTCAGGTAGCGTGATGCCTCCAGCTTTGTTCTTTTGACTTAGGATTGTCTTGGAGATGCGGGCTCTTTTTTGGTTCCATATGAACTTTAAAGCAGTTTTTTCCAATTCTGTGAAGAAACTCATTGGTAGCTTGATGGGGATGGCATTGAATCTATAAATTACCTTGGGCAGTATGGCCATTTTCACAATATTGATTCTTCCTATCCATGAGCATGGTATGTTCTTCCATTTGTTTGTGTCCTCTTTTATTTCACTAAGCAGTGGTTTGTAGTTCTCCTTGAAGAGGTCCTTTACATCCCTTGTAAGTTGGATTCCTAGCAAATCAATAAACATAATCCAGCATATAAACAGAACCAAAGACAAGAACCACATGATTATCTCAATAGATGCAGAAAAGGCTTTTGACAAAATTCAACAGCCCTTCATGCTAAAAACGCTCAATAAATTCGGTATTGATGGAACGTACCTCAAAATAATAAGAGCTATTTATGACAAACCCACAGCCAATATCATACTGAATGGGCAAAAACTGGAAAAATTCCCTTTGAAAACTGGCACAAGACAGGGATGCCCTCTCTCACCACTCCTATTCAACATAGTGTTGGAAGTTCTGGCTAGGGCAATTAGGCAAGACAAAGAAATCAGGGGTATTCAGTTAGGAAAAGAAGAAGTCAAATTGTCCCTGTTTGCAGATGACATGATTGTATATTTAGAAAACCCCATTGTCTCAGCCCAAAATCTCCTTAAGCTGATAAGCAACTTCAGCAAAGTCTCAGGATACAAAATTAATGTGCAAAAATCACAAGCATTCTTATACACCAATAACAGACAAACACAGAGCCAAATCATGAATGAACTTCCATTCACAATTGCTTCAAAGAGAATAAAATACCTAGGGACCCGAGCTTTTAAAAATCTCAGTCTGGCCACCCCATGAAGCTGTGACACTGCACCATGGTACTTGACAACCATGTTGGGTACTCAACAGCCAACCACAGCAGATTGTTTTAAACACCCCCTCTTCTACAGGGCAGTGAGCTGTTTTTACTCACAGCACTTCTAACACCAAATGTTAGGGATGGGGGTTCTATACCAATGACCAATTCATGAATTCTTTAACACCAACAAGGCATCTACAATTCAATTCAATTCTAACACTAACTACCAGGACGTTACATCGGACTCCATACGTTTAAGGAGTGCCAAGTCCCCAGGTTACCCACACTTCTGTCCAACTTAGCTATAAATGGGGAGTTCCCACATCCCCTCCCCCAAGCTTGACAATTTGCTACCACTCACAGAAGTTGTGCAGCACTTTACTCACTATTCCAGCTTTATTATAAAGGACATAGCTCAGGAGCAGCCAAATGGAAGAGATGCACAGGATAAGGTGTGAAGAGGGAGCATGGAGCGGCCTTGCTCTCCAGGTGCCACCCTCCAAATCCAGAAGTTCTGAAACCCATTGTTCAGGGTTTTTTATGATGGTTTCATCATGTAGGTGAGATTGATTATTAACTCATTCTCCAGCGCCTCTCCCCTCCCTGGAGGTCGAAGTGTGGTACTGAAAGTTTCAGGCTTCTAATCAAAGTTTGGTCTTTCTGACAACCACCCCCATAACGAAGCCATCTATGGGCCCACCAAGAGTCATCTCATTAGAACAAAGGACACTCCTATCACTCAGGGAATTCCGAGGGATTTTAGGAGCAGTTCTGTGTCAGAAACGGGAGACAAAGACCAGATGTATATTTCTTATTATACCACAAGGGCAAACTATTTTCAGTAATAATCATTATTCTCTTGAATTATTTAGTTTTAAAATAATATTTTTAAAAACAATACTCTCAACTTTAAAAGCATTATTTAACTTTAGTAAATCACTTCATGTATGAACTAAAGTGAGCACACACCAAAGATATTAAACCTCATAGTTTCACCATAATAAATGTTAAACATATAAAGTCTCTGTGGTTACGTGAAATAAATTTAAGTTCTGTTTATTCATCTTTATAGTCACTGTATTCTCATTGTTTATTTTAGATCTACTGATTAAATGCTTGACTGTGTAGTTCCAGAAGAATTGGAGACAAGAACTGCAAC
Source organism: Theropithecus gelada (assembly GCF_003255815.1). Taxonomy (NCBI): domain Eukaryota; kingdom Metazoa; phylum Chordata; class Mammalia; order Primates; family Cercopithecidae; genus Theropithecus; species Theropithecus gelada. The sequence continues at coordinate 96,540,047 of NC_037683.1, forward strand.
CAAAGTGAACTCCTCTGATCCCAAAATCATCATGAACTTAACTCTCCATACGAATGTGTATACCCAAATTCACACATGTCAGGGGCCGCTATGTAACTGGGAGCTCTCTGAGTTAATTTCCATGTAAAATATAACATGTATTAAAGAGTAAGTATTAAAAATGAGCTAATTTGAAGTTGGTATATTATTAAGACTCAATAGCAACTGCAGTAATTATATAGAACTCAGACCATCAAAAAAATTTTCTTCAGGAATTTGTATTTTACTGCTGAAATTGTTGAGAATTGCCAGTGCATAGTGATAATAAAAAACAGACTGATTTTTAATAGGTTTTAGTATTGCTTTTACATTATTTACAGTAAATGCACCCCTTCCCAGCTATATCCTGGACAAACCTCTCTTCCAACCCAGCCCTTGGGACACCACCTATGTGGAGAATGAATTGAAAGAGAGTGAGAGCAAGGAATTTGCAGGAGGCCTGTTAGGGAATTTAGGTGATAGGATTTGGTGACTGATTGAACACGCAGGTGGGACCAGAAACAGACTGTGTTAGCCCCCAGCTTTCTAGATGGGTCAGCAGGTAGGAGGTAGACATCTTGGTATGTAGATAAGGACTGAAGCCAGAGGAATGGATGCCATTGTATGGGGAAACAGTGTTATATAATAGTTATAAATTGTAATGAACTCCAACATTGAAAAGAGGATACATTGGCAAATATTATCTCCATTTTGCAACTGGAAGACCAAGAGGCTGAGTAGTTACATCACTTTCCGAAAGCAAGTTAGCAGAAGGGCCAGGATTAGTTTTTGGCCTCATTCTGGGCACCCAGTTATTTAATCTAAATGCATTTTAAGAAGACACCATCCTTCCTAAAACCTCTGGAGATACTGAAAAGTCACACAAGGGCTTATGGCTCTGCTGTGCCAGGGAAAACTTCCTACAGACGTCAGTCTCTGACAGTTGGAATTCAGACCTGAAAAGCAGGTGGTGTGAAGGAACAATAGAGACTTTTTCCTCTAGATACAGATACAGATTTTTTTCCAGGAAGTCCCAGAAGGCTGCCAGAGATGTAAAAGAAAGCCCACAAACACGGCATCGCAAAACCAAGAGGGGAGGATACTTCAAGGACCAAAGGCTATTTGTGCTGGTGTTTGTCAATATCTCCCCAGACAGTTATCTTCCCTCCCCCAGTAAGACTACGATCTCCTTGAGAATAGGACTGAATGTTATGCCTTCTGACAGTCCCAGTGCCAACCCACAGGGTGTCACTCATGGTAGGTGCCCAGTAACTGTAAGAGGATAAAATCAGATGGGACACTAGACTTGGAATCAATTACCTAAATCTAGACCCTGCTCTAGGAAAAACTAAATGTGTGGCCTTAATCAAATAGTTTAACTATTCTGAGGTTGGTCCAAATGGCTTCTTTTAGTTCTGAAATTTTACAGAAAGGATGACCAGTTCCTGAATAATTAGCATTTTGCTCTTTACTCATGACAATGAATCACAGATTCAAAGATAAAGAGCTAGAAGGGGCCTATACACCATCTCTCTTCTTCTAGCCCCTCATTCTAAGGAACCCCAGGTTGGAAAAGAGACCACACCTTGATGAAGGTGAGTTTGGATTTGATACACATCTTCTCCCTCCCAGGCTGCTGCTTAAGCCTATAAATCCATTGCCTTAATCCATTGCCTTTCTTCATGCATGGAAACAAAATGAAAATGTTGTATGGGGGTTTTCCAGGCTTCTGTCTTTAAAAATACCACATGGTTCCTTCCTTGGAATTGCATATTCTAACATACTGAAAATGATCTAACATACTGAAAATGATCAATGAAGGCTACTTGATTCTCTGAATATATATGTATGCATGCACATGCACGCACACACACACCCCCATACACACACACACACACACACACACACTCAGGAAACTATAACTGAAGCCCAACTCATAGCCTAGTTTTTGTTTTCGATTGGTCTCTCAGTATTGATAGTGCCAACTGTAACTGAGACATAATTAGGAAAACATCAGGTACTGTTGACAAGACTAATCCTTGCTAGCCACAGACACCCCTTCTATGGCAGTTAGTGACTATGCACTCAGAACAAAATAAAGCATATCATTGGAGAACTTGGTACAGCAATGTCTTCTACTGTGCCTTAATAAAACACTCTGTGCTGCTTAATTTTATCATGAAGGATCACTTCAGAAAACTTGTTTTTGCATATATTTCTATATAATATAATTATAGTAGGAATTAGAAGTGTTTCATGAATTTCAACTCAACCATAATGATTTTAGTTAAGACATAGTTTAGTAGGTCCCATCGATTCTCTCTCCTAAAAGACACATTATTAACATCACTACTTCCCTTATACACCATGTATATTCATATTCTGTCTTTCTCTCTCTTGTTCTCACTCTCAGTCTTGCTCTTTCTCTCTCAATTTAGGACATACTGCTCTCTCCACAAGACATGTATTAAATGGTGTATATATCTCATTAAACTCATTTTCTTTTCATTTTAATATGTTACTGCTTATATTAAATTTCTTGTTCATTGTACATTCAAAGGAACCCACCATTTATATTGTCCAAAACCCTAAAAAATTGTTGCTGAGTTTAAGAATACCTTCTCTAATGCTATCAAAACTTCAGAAAAGATCTACATCAATAGAAAGTTATCTGAGCCCCTTTTCTTTTGTTTCTCCATCATGGGGACCCTGAGCTGTCTTCTTTCCTTCCTGGAAGTTACAGCATTTCTTCTCCAACCCAGTAATTCAGCTATTTGTCAAAGACTCACAACTGTCACCCCCTGCCAGTAGAGTTCTCATACCAGACCCGTTGCACAAGGCTGTTTAACGCTTCCCTCCTTTGGATGTTCTTTTCTAGTCCTCAGTACCAGGGGAGCCTTAAGAAGGGCAATAAAAAGATAAAATTCCAGAAGCTTTGCCTAGCCATACAGTGAGGATTGTGTGGCACGTTCCCTGGCAGATACGGTAGGCTCAAGTGTGTCACCTACTGCCATGGAATGTCATCTCACTGAGGCCAGGACATTTCTCCCAGTCATGCTGAGTACCTGACGGTTGTCAAACAACATTTCCACCACCCACTTGGGAGGCTGCATGGAATAGTGGAGAGTGCATAGGGTATAGAGTCTCAACATCTGGTTGAGTTCTGGTTCTGCTGCTTACTGCTGTGTGACCTTTTAGAAGTTGCTTAACTTGTCTGGGCATTGGCAAATATGGACCCCAAACAGCTGGAAAGTAAAGAGTAGATTAAGAGGCAGACCCAAGTTCTAGTGTACACTCTGCTACTTACCAGGTCTTTGCATCAATGTGGTCCAGATTCCCTAGTTTAAAAATGAGGACAATACCTGCCTGGTTTATATAGTGTCACTGTCAGGAGGAAAGGAGAGAAGGGATGTGAAAAGCCCTGTGAACTACAGTCTTCTGCAAATTGACTGGCTGGTACTCTCCTTTGGCCTCTTTGCTTTATCTATTTGACTGTAAGGTCTCATTTGAAAGTTCAAACCTTTCTAGAACCCTTTCTTCCCAGCACTGAAAGTACCATCCACAGTTCTTATTTTCAGTCGTGTAATTTCAGACAGGCCAGGCACTTCTGAATACTAGATTTTCTCTGCATGAGTCACAGTGAGAAAACTCACAGCTGGGCAAGAAGCTAGTCTCCTCCCCTTCTCTGCCCTCACCCTGTGTTCCCACTTCCTGAGTGTACCTGATGGCCTTTGAAACATTCAAAAGTCAGGAACTTCTAAAGCACAAAGAGTCAGAGCATGATTTCCACAAGTTCTCTACCTAGGTTGGCCATCTCTCTTTCTACCCCATGGTGATTTCCTTGCTCACAATCCAATTTTTCTAAAGCCTGCCTTTTCCTCTCTTTACATTGGCCTACTATTTTTTTCCTGCTTGCTTTTAAAATAAGAATCCTTGCTCCTTGCATTAATAAAGTGTTCTCATGTAGGTGAAATAACAAATACTTTATTATGGGTTCACAACTATCTATGGAAATAATGGGGGGAGGTATTTTCATTCCTACTTTAGAATGAAAAAAGGAGGCCCAGAAATTGTGTGTGGCTTGCCCCAGGATCCCACAGAAAGTAGGTAGCAACATTTGGCCTCATCTACCAGCCTGCTGAGTCAGAGCTAACCTTCTTCCCATCACCTCTTGTGGGTTAGTAAGAAAAACAAGAGGCACAGCCAAGGGAGAACACTCATGCCACCCAGTACAAGCAGGCAGCCTGAATCCAGAGGTAAACCAGAGAGGAATAAACGCAAAGGCAGTGGAGTCCAGGAACAATGGGCAGCATTCTGGAGCCATTCAATTCCCAAGTCAGGTTACAGGGCCATAAATATATTTTAAGGCCTTTAGAATACCTGGATGCTCTGTGACCCTTCTTCTATCTGTGTTTGGGTGTATTAGTCCATTTTCATGCTGCTGATGAAGACAGGCAGTAATTTATAAAGAAAAAGAGGTTTAATGGACTCACAGTTCCATGTGGCTGGGGAGGCCTCACAATCATGGCAGAAGGTAAAAGGCACGCCTTACATGGCAGCAGACAAGAGAGAATGAGAACCAAGCAAAAGGGATTTCCCCTTATAAAACCATCAGCTGTTGTGAGATGTATTCACTACCATGAGAACAGTATGGGGGAAACTGCCCCCATGTTTCAATTATCTCCCACCGGCTACCTCCACAACACATGGGAATTATGAGAGCTACGATTCAAGATGAGATTTGGGTGGGGACACAGCCAAACCCTATCATTGGGTTCCCTACATTTCCTTCAGACTTCAAAGACAAGGGACTTCTGGTGACAAATACACAAAGCTTCCTCATTTTCCATTTACAGCTTGAATGGGTTGGGGTGGAACTATAAAAGTACTAATGAGAATATTCTGGAACAAACAAAACATAATTTTCTCCACTTTATCTGTTCACTGCAACAGTCATACAAGACAGAGCCAGCGTGATGGTTAGATTCAGCAGTCAACTGCCAGCATGATTTGGTTTCAGAAATTCCAGGAAAGCAGTCTGATGCAATAAAAAGAACACCAGCTCTCAGTCAGCAGACTTAAGTTTCCATTCCAGGATCTGTCACTTAATAGTTATATGACCCTGGGATTCCTTTACCCTGCCTGAAAACATAAGAAAAATATATCTTTTGAAGACTTTATAGACAGCAGGTGTCACAAATGTATGGCCCATACATCATATCTGGTCCAAAGAGGTAATTTCCTTGTCTCACACAATTACAAAAATTATTCTAAAAAATTTCTTTAGAAGACACCTGCCTTCTTCTATGTGGCACACACATACTCTTCCTCTGATCTTATATTGACCTGCATCAGGAGTCTGTGTTCCCTCCTCAGGCCCATGGTTACTTAATTTCAACCTCTTCTTCAGGAATTCCACAAAAATATGAAAGCTGCCAGCAGATAACGAGCACTCAGTGAATATTCTGGTTCTCTGAAGTCTGAGCACTGTTTGCAACCTAATAAAGGGAAACTTTACAATTGGAGTTCCAGCTTTCAGTCTCTGTTGCTGGTTCCTCATGTTCTTTACCCTCCCAGTGGTGGAATGCCCAGGGCATAGATCTTCAACCCCTCTTCTTTCCTAATTACACTCACTTCCCTTAGTGGCCCCATCCAATCTTATGACTTTAAATATGATCAACTTACTGATGACTCCCAAATTTGTAGATCTGGAACAGGCACCTCCCAGGGATTCCACACTCATTTATATAACTGCCTCTTTGACTATCTTCACTTAACTAATAGTGGGATAATCATCCATCCCAGTTTATCCAGAACCTTCCTGGCTTGCACATAACAATTCTGGGTTGTGCCTATGGTCTCAACAGCAACCCATCTGATTGTCCTGGATTGTTCATCTTTAATAAAGCATTGTCATTTTTAGTTTAATTATGCTAAGTTGGGATGGGTTAGTGAGACCTCCACTTTGTACTTCATGGTTCTGTCATGGTTTTGTCTAGTAATGTGTAAGATGCACGGTGATAAACAGTTTTCACTGTAACATATGGATACATTTTAAATAATTCATCTCTTTCCCCAGCCCTTTCCAGATGAAATATAACTAGTGCCTCTTTCTCAAGGACAGCATGGAGGATACTTGTTAGTTTTTGTTTGTTTGTTTATTTAAAGTCCTAGATACAGGAGATGGCTAACGCTTTCTGGTGAGAGCTAATTCTAGGAAAACTACTGGAAGCTACTTCTATAGTCAGCCAGTTGTGCTGTGCAATGCCAAAATGGCCTGCAAGACACACAAAGATGTAGGTAGCCAAAACTAAGATCTGTGGGAAACATAAGTGATAGGTTAGTGTGCATGAAAGCATGCATAAAACAGGGACTCAGCAGTTCTACAAGTAGATTAGTCTACGTGTTCTTGTGACAGAGTGCTATGGTTTGAATACGTCCCCTCAAAATCCATGTCTTGGAAACTTAATTCCTCTGCTCTCATGAATGCATTAATGAGGGCTCTGCCTGTATGAATGAAATAATGCCACTATCACAGGAGTTGATTTGTTATTGTAGGGGTGACTTTGTTATAAGAGTAAGCTCTTTCTGTCTGTCTTGTTCTTGCCCTCTTGCCAGGTGATGCCCTTTGTCATGTTATAATGCACCGAGAAGGGCATCAACCAGATGTCACCACAACACTTTTGGACTTCCCAGCCTCTAGAACTGTGAGCTAAATAAACTTCTTTCCTTTATTAATTACCTAGTCTGTAGTATTCTGTTATCACAACAGAAGACAAACTAAGATAAAGAGGTTTTCTCACTTTCTGCATAATATAAATCTATAATTACTTATTTATTTTACTATTTCATAATATAGTTTTAATTTCTGCAATAGATCTTTTCAACCACAATGAGCTAACAAATGAAAGCACATATCTGATAAAAACTTGAGCGCTGAATTTACCAATCTAAAAAATATTTGATAACCAAAGTGTAACTTTTACAAAATGTTGACATTTACTATCCACCATGGGGCTGCAATAACAGTGACTACTTGAAAACCAGAAGACGCAAATCTGCTAAAGAAACATCAGCACTTAATTCAAGTTTAATGTAATAGTTATTGCAAGAACACTATACCTAGAGATGATTCAGCACATGGAACTACAAAAGGTGGATTTAAATATCATTTGGAAGCCATAAATTTTCATCTAAACTAAATCACTGCTCTTAAAAAATTTGGTTCATTTTTTTATTCCAAGTTTTTCTGCACATGTAAGAAAACCAACGTGATAATAGTTAAATGATGCCAGTTTTATCTTAACATGGTCACACACTAAAAATGGACAATCATGCAAGGTAATTTCAATAAGGATTATTTTCTTCATCCAATTAATTGAATCAAAGTAAAGCTTTTAGAAGACTATTCTCCTAAAATTGAAACACCTGACATTATTATGAATGCCACTGTTAATTAATTTAAAAGGATAGTACTAAAGATAAAATTATTTCTGAAATAATAGTAGAAATACAAATTTTGGCAAAGTAAACTGTCATAGTAAAAATTTAGTTTTCTTACTAAATTAAGAATTGTATGAGGCAGAAATGTACCAGAAATTGGTTGTAGTACAAACATAGTATATATTTAGAACCAGATAAGCTGTGACATCTGCTAATCAGAATAGACATTCACATTGTCAAGCTTTCTACACACACACACATATATACACACACATATATACCTATATATATTTATGTACATATATATGCATATATGTATATACATATAAATATATATATACACACACACAGACATACACACACACTCACCTGCGGTAGGTAAATAAATTACAAAGTTATGCTTGAAGCTGATGTTGAAATTTATATGTGGCCAGGCACGGTGGCACACGCCTGTAATCCCAGCACTTTGGGAGGCTGAGGCAGGGGGATCGTGAGGTCAAGAGATCGAGACCATCTGGCTAACACAGTGAAACCCCATCTCTACTAAAAATATAAAAAATTAGCCAGGCATGGTGGCGGGCACCTGTAGCCCCAGCTACTCAGGAGGCTAAGGCAGGAGAATGGCATGAACCCAGGAGGCGGAGCTTGCAGTGAGCCAAGATTGTGCCACTGCACTTCAGCCTAGGCAACAGAGCGAGATTCTGTCTCAAAAAAAAAAAAAAGAAAGAAAGAAAGAGAAATGTATATGCAAGGCAGAATATACTTGTTCTATTTGATACACCCAATTAATACACCCAATTAATCAAATTTTAGGAAAGCTTGAGCCTTTAACAACTACTTTTTAAATTAACCTTAAATGTTCTACATGGACATTGAAAATTTTATGAACAAGTCCCCTAAGGTTTGGTTTGTTCAGGATCATTTGAAATATTTTAGTCAAGCATGCAATGAATGAAGTATAAAAAACTTCAGCTTTTGCAATTTGCTTTGAAAAGCTCCAATTATAAAAACAAGGTTTATGAATTTCCTATAAAAGCAAGGGAGAAACTTAAACAATTAAATGATCAGAATTCTCATGGTAAATAATATTTAGCTTTGAAATTTTCTAATTGTGTTTGGAATGTCAACTTATTGTAAGACATTTTATGGAGCTCCTATTTTTTAATTGCATAATTTTATGTTCTACGTTGAAATGAAATACAGTTGAGAAAACCTACAAATTTGCAGCATTTATATTTGCAAAGAATTTCAAAATAATCACAATTTATTATATGAGTTTTGTCTTGTAAAATATTTGCTGAATGGCACTGATATGATTTAGCTGTGTCCTCACCCAAATCTCACTTTGAATTGTAACTCCCTCAATTCCCATGTATTGTGGGAGAAACCCAGTGAGAGGTGATGAATTATGGGGGCAAGTCTTTCATGCACTGTTCTTGTGATAGTGAGTCTTACGAGGTGTGATGGTTGTAAAATCAGGAGTTTCCCTGCACAAGCTCTCTTCTCTTGTTTGCTGCCAAGTGAGATGTGCCTTTCACCTTCTGCCATGATTGTGAGGCCTACCCAGTCACATGGAACTGTAAGTCCAATAAACCTCTTTCTTTTATAAATTTCCCAGTCTTGGGTATGTCTTTATCAGTAGCTTAAAAACAAACTAATATAATAAATCGGTACCAGGAGAATGGGGCACTGCTGAAAAGATACCCGAAAATGTGGGAGAGACTTTGGAACTGGGTAAGAGGCAGAAGTTGGAACAGTTTGGAGGGCTCAGAAGAAGACAGAAAAATGGGGGAATGTTTGGAACTCCCTAGAGACTTGTTGAATGACTTTGACCAAAATCCTTATAATGATATGGACAGTGAAATCCAGGCTGAGATGGTCTCAGATGGAGATAAGCAACTTGTTGGGAACTGGAGAAAAGGTGACTCCAGTTATGTTTTAGCAGAGAGACTCGTGGCATTTTGCCCCTACCCTAGAGATCTGTAGAACGTTGAACTCGAGAGAGATGATTTAGGGTATGTGGTGGAAAAAATTTCTAAGCACCAAAGCATTCAAGAAGTGGCCTGGGCACTGATAAAGGTATTCAAGTTTTATAAGGGAGGCAGAGCATAAAAGTTTGGAAAATTTGCAGCCTAACAATGCAATAGAAAAGAAAATCTCATGTTCTAAGGAAAAATTCAAGATGGCTGCAGAAATTTGCAGAAGTAACGAGGAGCCAAATGTTAGTCCCCAAGACAATGGGCAAAATGTCTCCAGGGTATGTCAGAGGTCTTCACAGCAGCCCCTACCATCACAGTCCCAGAGGCCTAGGAAAAAATGGTTTCATAAGCCAGGCCCAGGGTCCCTGTGCTGTGTGCAGCCTAGGGATTTGGTGCCCTGTATCCCAGCTGTCCCAGCTGTGGCTAGAAGGGGCCAACATAGAGCTTGGGTAGTGGCTTCACAGGGTGCAAGCCCCAAGCCTTGGCATCCTCCATGGGGTGCTGAGCCTGTAGGTGCACAGAAATCAAGAACTGAGGTTTCAGAACCTCTACCTAGATTTTGGAAGATATATGGACATGCCTGAATGTACAGGCAGAAGTTTGCTGTAGGGGTGGGGCCCTCATGGAGAACATCTGCCAGGGGAGTACATAAGGAAATGTGGGGTCAGAGTCCCCCCCCAGAGTCCCTACTGGGGCACCACTTAGTGGAACCGTGAGAAAAGGGCTACTGTCCTCCAGACCCCAGAATGGTAGATCCACTGACAGTTTGCACTATTTGTCTGGAAAAGCCACAGACACTCAATGCCAGCCCATGAAAGCAGCCTGGAGCGGGGCCTGCACCCTGCAAATCCAGAGGGGCAAAGCTGCCCAAGACCATGGAAACCCACGTCTTGCATCAGCGTGACCTGGATGTAAGACATGGAATCAAAAGAGATCATTTTGGAGCTTTAATTGCCCTGCTGGGTTTTAGACTTGCATGGGGCCTAAATGGGAGAAAAAAGTCCAATGTTTTGGCATATTTCTCCCATTTGGAATGGCTGTATTTACCTAATGCCTGTACTCCCATTGTATCTAGGAAGTAACTAACTTGCTTTTTATTTTACAAGCTCATAGGTGGAAGGGACTTTCCTTGTCTCAGATAAGACGTTGGACTGTGAATTTTTGAGTTAATGCTGAAATGAGTTAAGATTTTGGGGGACTGTTGGGAAGGCATGACTGGTTTTGAAATGTGAGGACATGAGATTTGGGAGGGGACAGCGGCAGAATGCTACAGTTTTGGCTGTGTCCCCACCCAAATCTCATCTTGAATTATAACTCCAACAATTCCCACGTGTTGTGAGAGGAATCCGGTGTGAGGTGATTGAATTATGGGGGCGGGTCTTTCCTGCCCTTTCTCATGATAGTGAGTCTTATGAGATCTGATAGTTTTAAAAACAGGAGTTTCTCTGTACAAGCTCTCTTCTCTTGTCTGCCACCAAGTGAGATGTGACTTTCACCTTCCACCATGATTGTGAGGCCTCCCCAGCCACGTGGAACTGTAAGTCCAATAAACCTCTTTCTTCTGTAAATTTCCCAGTCTCAGGTATGTCTTTATCAATAGCATTGAAACAGACTAATACAGGCACAAAATTTGTGAAAATATTATGGCTGCTATACATACAAATTTTAATACAGAAAAAATAGATTGAGATTATCTTTCCTCTAGCAGAACTTACTGTGAGTTTACTAGGTATCTAGGCATTAGGCCTCCAGGATTGGAGAACATAGTATAATATATTCAATAAAAATATGATTTACAAAGGAAAATCAATTAAAGGTGTCAATAATTTCCAATTTTGCAGCCATAAAATGAAGCTTTGAAGAAGACAGCAGAAATTTTTACTTACAAAGAAGGTCACATAAAAAATTACATTCTTCAGAAAACTGCCAGAGATGGTATTACAGAAAGACACAAAATAATTAAAGAATGTGACCGTGTAGCCAAGACAATAATTTTTGTCTTTTATTTGGTAAATACAGATATAAATTAGTATTTACCAAAAATCTTATTGGGAAATAGTTTTTGAATAAAAATATTTTGCAGGACCTACAAATATAAAAATTAATTTGTAGCTATAGGACTTTTGGTTTCCAGTCCAGCATGCAGGAAGTTTGAAAGTCACTACTCTGTCCAAACAATAAGTAGAAAGCTGAAAGACTAAAAAACCAACAATTCTTCTTAGGTCTGTATGAGAGATGAGGACACAGGGAACACTGCTGCCCCCAAGACTGAAGAGAGAGGCAAGTATAGGGAGTCCCAGCTTCTTCCAGTAGATACTCATGAGCAGAAACCACAGCAGGAATCACTGCCAGGGAGGAAAATCTGACCTGCAACTGGCAAATTGCTGGCAGCTCAATGTGGACAAGGCTGAGAGTTAAAAATAACTCCAGGGGACCCAGTCAGAGGGGAGCCCCCACACATGGTTGAACTTTACCTCCAGGAACTTGGCAAGGTCCTCACAGTAAATATTAAAGAAAAATATCCTTGTGCTTCAATCAGGAGAAGGGGAAATGTAACCATTTTGAAATATGCCAGTGTACTCTGTTCTTCTTAGCAAGGTCTGCCCACAGGAGAAACTATTTAACCAGAGCCTAAACTAATATTGTTTTACCAGAGCCTAAGTGACCTGGGAGAAAAGAAATACCCAACTCCAGCCCACTGTATCCATCCTATTCCTCCTAAAGAGAAGGAAAAATACTTATGAACACTTGTACAATGCACAGTCCATAGGCATAGCCTCATAAAAGACTGAAACCTAATAGTAGGACAATAAAGCACTTATCCCCGAACACACACACACCTAATCACCACATGATTAAAGGCATGTCTACAGTAGTTCCTTTTACCTAGTAACTCATGTCCAGGTATCAAGAAAAAACGACAAGACATACAAAAAGACATCACACATAGTTTGAAGAGATAGAACTAGACTCAGAAATGGCAGGTATGTAGGAATTATCAGATTGGTAATATAAAACAACAATGATTAATATGATAAGGGCTCTAATGGATAAAGTAGACAGCATGCAAGAACCAATGGGCAAGGTAAGCAAGGAGATGAAAATTCTAAGACAACCAAAGAGAAATGCTAGAGATCAAAAACACTGAAACAGAAATGAAGAATGCCTTTGATGGGTATAGATAGACTGGAAACTGCTGAAAAGAAAATCTCCAAGAATATCTCAATCAATGCTTCCAAAACTGAACGTCAAAGAGAAAACATACAAAAAACAAAGACAACAGAGTATTCAAGAACTGTGGAACAACTACAAAGTGTGGAATGTCTTGTAAAGGGAATACCAGAAGGAGAAGAGAGAAAGGAGTAGAAGAAATGTTTAAAACAATGACTGAGAATTTCCCCAAAGTAATGTCATAACAAATCACAGATCCAAGAAGCTCAGAGAGCACCAAGAAAATAAATGCTGAAAAAATACATCTGGGTATATCATTTTTAAACTACAGAGAATCAAAAATAAAGAAAATACTACTTTAAAAAGCAGAGAAAACAAATCTTACTTATTTGAGAGGGAAAAAACCCCTACCAACCTAGAATTCTGTAACCTGCAAAACTACCCTTCAAAAATAAAGGAGAAATAAAGACTTTCTCAGACAAACAAAAATTAAGTGGATTTGTTTTCAGTAGAGCTGCCTTTTAAGAAATGTAAATGAAATCATTTAGAGAAGAGAGAAGGAAAATTGTATATGTCAGAAACCGGTATCTACCTACATAAAGAAAGTATGAGCATCAGAGGAGGAACAAATGAAGATAAAATACAATTTTATTTTTCTTATTCTTAATTGACCTAACAGATAATAGTTTGTTCAAAAAAAATAGCGACAACGTATTCAAATATATATATTTGTATATGTATATATATAAGTGAAATTAATGACAACAATGATATAAGGGATGGGAGGGAGAAATTAATATTATTTTATTATAAGGTGCTCACACTACTTGTGAGGTTTATAGTGTTTTTTGAAAGTGGACATGGATTAGTTGAAATGTGTATTGCAACGTCAAGAGCAATGAATTTTAAAAGTTAAAGAAAAGAAGCATAATTGGTTTACTAAGACAGGAGAAAAAATCAAATTAGAACCACTAAGGGCAGAAAAAAAAAGAGTAGAAGGCAAAATAGGAACAAAGAAAAATGGTAACAGACAATGGTAACACACATGGGAAATATTAATACAATGATATCAGTAACTTTAAACATCAATAATCTAAATGTACCAATTAATATTGTCAGAAATATCAAGAAACACACTTTAAATATAAAGATGCATATTGATTAAAACTAAACAAATGGAGAAAAATATACAATGTTCATACTAATCAAAGGAACTTGGAGTAGCTATATTAATTTTAGACAGAGCAGATGACAGAGTAAGAAAAGTTATCATGAATATAAAAGGACATTGCATAATGATAAAGGGGTTGATAACACAAGAAGACATAACAGTCTTTAATGCATATGTACCTAACATCAGAGAATCAAAATACATAAGGCAAAAACTGACAGAACTACAAGGAAAAAAAATAAGTGAATCCACTATTATAGTTGGAGACTTCAACACCCCTATATTACTACTTAACAGATCCAACAAGTGGAAAATCAGTACGGACATAAACTCAACAACAACACTATCAATCAACTGGATATAATGGACATTTGTTAACTACTTCACCTAACAACAGCAGAACACACATTCTTTTCAAGCACATGTGGGACATTCACCAAAAACAGATCATATTCTGGGCCATAGAACATACCTTAATAAATTTAAAATAATAGAAATCATACAATGTTTGCTCTCAGACCACAAAGGAATTAAACCAGAAATTAATAACAGAAAGACAGCCAGAAAATCCCAAGTCTCAGAGATTGCATAACACATTTAGAAATATCCATAGGTCTAAGAAGAAATCTCAAGAGATACTTTAAAATATTTGAAACTAAATGAAAATGAAAAGACAACTTATCAAATGTTGTTAGCCACAAACAAAGCAGTAGAAGGAAATTTATATTAATAGCATTGTAGGCTTATATTAGAAAAGAAGAAATCTAAAATTAATTATCTAAGCTCCCATCTTAGGAAACCAGACAAAGAGGAGGAAATTAAAGCCAAAGTTAGGAAAACACATGAAATCATAAAAATGAGAGCAGGAATCAATGAAATTAACAATGGGAAATCAATACAGAGAATCAATGAAACCAAAAGCTGGTTCTGTGAAAACTTCAGTACAATACATAAGCCTCTACCCAAGCTAGCTAAGAAAAAAGTGAGATGACACAACATACTAATATCAGAAATGAAATGAAAGAGGGGACATCGCTACAGGTTGCATAGACATTAAAAGGATAATCAATAAATATATTTTTTTAAAAACCCTATGGCCACAAATTTGATAACCTAGATGAAATGGGCCAATTCCTTGAAAGACACAATCTGTCAAAACTCACACAGGAAAAGTTGGATAATCTGAATAGTCCTATACTTATTAAGGAAATGTAGTCAACAGTTAATAATCTTCTGAAAGAGAAAACATCAGGTCAGGATGGGTTTATCTGTGAATTCTACCAAACATTTAACAGAGAAAATATACAAATCCTCTATAATCTGTTTCAGAAGATAGAAGCAGAGAAAATTCTTTTTGATTCATTCTATAAGGCCAGCATTGTCCTAATAGCAAAACTAGACAAAGACATTACAAGAAATGAAAACTACAGACCAATAGTTCTAATGAACATAGCTGCAAAAATCCCCGACAAAATATCACCAAACCGAATACAGCAATGTATTTAAAACATTGTACACCACAACCAAGTGGAATTTTTCTAGGTATGCAAGACTGAGAAATCCAGGTACAGACACACTAGGAGAAAGAAGCCTGTGTGTCCTGGCAAGAACTCTTAATTACACTTGACACACAGGGTTGTCAATAGAGACTGAAAGAAGTAAAGCACTATTACACCTTTAAGTCTTCTCTAAACAACTAACCAGAAAGACAAGTCCAGGGACTAGCTGAGGACTGCCACACTGACGCAGAACCCAGAGAGCCAGGGTGTAAAATAACATGTGGTGGTATGGTTTCATTGGACGGAATACGTACAAGCTCTGAGTATACACAAACTCTGTGGCTCCTCCTCCCTCCCACCTGCTGCACCCCCACCCCAGCCTGGTCACCTGACAGACTGACAGAGGAAGGATTTGTTTAGTTAGTGCAAAGCAAACACTTCTCCCGGCTGAGCTCTTAGGCAGAGAACTCACTGAATGACCACCATTCACCTTTGGCTGTAGTGCAGGGGAACCCAAGGCCACTGGCACACTCAGGTAGAGCTCCAGTATCAAACCTCAGCACCACTAAACAGGGCAGATCTCTTTATCTTGTTTTACAGTGGAAACTGAGGTCTAAGATATGAGACTTAAAGAAAGAGAATCTGTCTTTAAAGGCATTAGTTTAAAAGCAATAGGGCCTGGTGCCAGACTCTTTGAGGTGCAAATCCAAGGTCTGCCATTTGCTAGCTATGCGATCTGGGAAAATTAATCTCCATACTTCCATTTTCTCATCTGCAAATGGGATCAAAGTAACACTTTTTTTCAGAGCTTTTGTAAGGATTTAATTAGTTAATATACTTGAAGGGCTTAGAACAGTTCCTACCACAAAATCAGACTTCTGAGTCTCAAAATCAGGCAATTGGAGCAAAGTAAATAAGGAGTGAGTAGATAACCTCAGAAAAAAAAATCTAATATATTAGAAAGAAGGCCGGGCGCGGTGGCTCAAGCCTGTAATCCCAGCACTTTGGGAGGCCGAGATGGGTGGATCACGAGGTCAGGAGATCGAGACCATCCTGGCTAACACGGTGAAACTCCGTCTCTACTAAGAAATACAAAAAATAGCTGGGTGAGGTGGCGGGCACCCGTAGTCCCAGCTACTCGGGAGGCTGAGGCCGGAGAATGGCGTGAACCCGGGAGGCGGAGCTTGCAGTGAGCTGAGATCCGGCCACTGCACTCCAGCCTGGGCGACAGAGCAAGACTCCGTCTCAAAAAAAAAAAAAAAAAAAAAAGAAGACCAGCTTGGCCTGAGTGGAGACTGGCATTTCTTGGCTCTGTCACAAGTTAGCCAATGTCTTAAGTAAATCACTTAAAGTCTTTAGGCATTTTTGTTTTTTGGGGTTTTTTTTATTTTTATTTTTTGCAACTTGATCTAGCAATAGCAATCTACAGGACTGCTATAAAAGCCCGTGAGATG
Organism: Theropithecus gelada; assembly: GCF_003255815.1. NCBI lineage: Eukaryota > Metazoa > Chordata > Mammalia > Primates > Cercopithecidae > Theropithecus > Theropithecus gelada. Next base: position 96,556,782 of record NC_037683.1, read on the forward strand.
GAGACACCAACACGTAAATTTGTGTTCTACAGAGGTTGACTATAAGCCCTCTTATTTCTTTTCTTTTGTAACAGCTTTATTGACATATAATTCACACACATATAACTCACTCATTAAAAGCACACAATCAGAGGTTTTTGGTATTTTCACAGATTTGTGCAACCATCACCGTATCATTTTTTAGAACATTTTTATCATCCTCCAGAAAAAAACCAATATTCTTTAGCAGTAATCTCATTCCTCACATTCCCCTGAGAATCAGGTAACCATTCATCTACTTTCTGTCTATACAAATTTGCCTATTCTGGACATTTCATATAGATGGGATCATACAATACGTGATCTTTTGTGACGGGGCTCTCTGACAGCATAATGTTTTCGATTCATCATGTTGTGTCAGTACTTACCCCTTTTACTGCTGAAAGATATTCTGTTATATGGAATCATATACCACATTTTATTATATACTTATCAGTTGATGATATTTGAATCACTTCTACTTTTTGGCTAACATGAATAATGCCTCAATGGACACCCATGTAGAAGTTTTTGTGTGGTATATGTTTTCAGTTCTCTTGAGTGTATACCTACAAGTGGAACGGCTGAGTTGGTCAGATGGTTAATTCTATGTGTAAAGTTGAGGAACTGCCAAAATATTTTTGAAAGAAAGACCACCAGAATTCCTACTAGCAGTGAATGAGGGTACCAACTGCTGCACATCCCTATCAACACTTGCTATGATTTTTTATTGTAGCCAGCCTACTGAGTAAGAAATGGTATTTCACTATGGTTTTGATTTACATTACCTTGATGGTTAATGGTATGAGCATGTTTCCCTGTGCTTGTTGGCCATTTGTGTGTCTTCTGTGGAGCAATGTCTATTCAGGTTATTTGACTACTTGAAATTGAGTTATCTGTGGTTTTTTTTTTTTTAATGGATACAAAATAGTTGTACATATTTATGAGGTACATGTGATATTGTGATATAACCATACAATGTGTAATTATCAAAACTGAGTAATTGGGATATCCATCACCTCATTTATCATTCGGCACAGCAAAGGAAACAATCAACAAAGTGAAGAGACAACCTATGGAATAAAAGGAAATGTTTGCAAATCATCCATCCGATGGGGGATTAATAACCAGAATATGTAAGGAACTCTAACAACTCAAGAGCAAAAAAGCAAATAATCCAATTTAAAAATGAACAGAAGATCTGAACAGATATTTCTGAAGAGAAGGCATACACATGGCTTTCAGGTATATGAAAAAATGCTTAACATCATTAATCATTAAGGAAATGCAAATCAAAACCACAATGAGATATAACCTCACCCCAGTTAAAACAGCTATTATTAAAAAGACAAAAATGACAAACATTTATCATTTATTTGTATTGGGGATATTTCAAGCCTTATCTTCTAGCTATTTTGAAATATACAATAAATTATTGTTAACTACAGTCATCTTACTTTCGTAGTGAACACTGAATTTTATTCCTTCTATCTGCCTGTTTTCTTGTGCTTGTTAACCAACCCCTTTTTATCTCATCCCTTCCCAGCCTCTGGCAACCATCATTCTATTCACTACCTCCATGAGATCATTTTTTTAGCTCCCAGGTGAGTGAGAACATGCAATATTTGTCTTTCTATGCCTGTTTTATTTCACTTGACATAATGTCCTCCAGTTCAATCCATGCTGCTGCAAATGACAGGGCTTCATTTTTCTATGGCTGAAAAATTTTCCATTATGTATATAAACCACATTTGCTTTATCCATTCATTCACTGATAGACACTTAGGTAGATTTTATATCTTGGCTATTGTGAATAGCACTGCAATAAACATGAGAGTGCAAATAATATCTCTGATATACTGATTTCCATATATACACATACACACACACACACACGCACACACACGAGTGGGATTGTTTAATCTTACAGAGTAGCTCTATTTTTAGGTTTTTTTTTAGGAACTTCCATACTGTTTTCCATAGTGGCTATGCTAATTTACATTGCCACCAACAGTGTAGTGTATGAGCATTTCGTTTTCTCCATATCCTCAACAGCATTTGGGTTTTTGTTTGGTTGGGTTTTGTTTGTTTGCTTGTTTGTTTGTTTTGGCTTTTGAATAGTCGCCATTTTAACGGTGGGGAGATATCTCATTGTGGTTTTGATTTGCATCTCTTCAATGATTAGTGATGTTGAGCATTTTTTCATATACCTAATGGTCATTTGTATGTCTTCTTTTGAGAAATACCTGTTGAGATCCTTTGCTCATTTTTAACTGGATTATTTGTCATTTTGCTATTGAGTTGTTTGAGTTTCTTACATATTCTGGTTACTAGTCCATTGTCAGATAAACACTTTGCAAATGTTTTCTTTTTATTTGTGGGTTGTATCTTCACTTTGTTGATTGTTTCCTTAGCTGTGCATAAACTTTTTAGCTTGATATAATCCCATTTTTCTTTTTTTTCTTTTGTTGCCTGTGCTTCTAAGGTCTAACTCAAGAAATCTTTGCCCAGACCAATGTCCTGAAGTGGCTCCCCAATATTTTCTTCGAGTAGTTTCTTAGCTTCAGGTCTTACATTTAAGTCTTTAACACATTTTGATTTGATTTTTGACTGTGGTGAGAGATAGAGGTCTAGTTTCATTCTTCTGAATATGGCCATCAGTTTTCACAGCACCTATTATTGAAGAAACTGTGCTTTCCCCAATGTATGTTATTGGCACCTTCATCAAAATGAATTGGCTATACATGTGAGGATTTATTGCTGGGGTTTCCATTCTGTTGCATTGGTCTGTGTGTCTGTTTCTGTGCCAGTACCATGCTGTTTTGGTTACTACAGCTTTGTAGTATATCTTGAAGGCAGTATATCTTGAAAGCTGGATGCCTCCAGCTTTGTTTTTATATTCAAGATTGCTTTGACCATTTGGGTTTTTGAAGTTAAATACAAACTCTAGATTTAAAAATATATATTTACATATGTCGTTGGTATTTTGGAAAAGATTTCATTGAATCTATGTATCTCTTTGTGTAGTATGTATGTTAAAAAATATTAATTCTTCCAGTCCATAAACCTGGGATATTTTTTCTTTTTAGTGTCCTCTTCGATTTCTTTCATCAGTGTTTTATAGCTTTCATTGCAGTTATTTTTTATTTCTTTGGTTAAGTTTATTCCTGGGTAATTTTTGGTAGCTATTGTACAATACATGAGATTGCTTTCTTGATTTCTTTTTTGGATAGTTCACTATTAGCTAGTATAGAAACACTACTGATATCTGTATGTTAATTTTGTAGCCTCCAACTTTACTGGATTCCTTTACCAATTCTAGCAGTTTTTTTGGTGAAGTCTTTAGGATTTTTCTAAATATTAGATTATATCACCTGCAAACAAGAATAATTTGACTTTTTCCTTTCCAATGTGGTTGCCTTTTCTGTCTTTCTTTTGTTTGATTGCTCTGGCTATGACTTCTGGTACTATGCTCAATAGGAGTAGTGATAGTGAGCATCTTTGTCTTGTTCCAGATCTTAGATGAAAAGCTTTCAATTTTTCCCCATTCAGTATGGTGCTAGATGTGAGTTTGTCATATGTGACCTTTACTGTTTTGAGGTATGTTCCTTCTGTATCTAGTTTTTTGAGAGATTTTATCATGAAGAGATATTAAATTTCATTGAGTGATTTATGGTATTTATTGAAATGATTTAAATCATATGGGTTTTTTGCCCTTGATTCTATTAATGTGATGTACCACATTTATTGATTTGTGTATGTTGACCCATCCTTGCATTCCTGGGATGAACCCCACTTGATAATAATGAATAATCTTTTTAATGTGTGGTTGAATTCAATTTGCTGATATTTTATTGAAGATTTTTGCAACTATGTTAATCAATGATATTGGCCTGCAGTTTTCTTTTTTATTGTTGTTGTATCTTTGTCTGGTTTTGGTATCAGAATGATGCTCACCTCACAAAAATGAGTTTGGAAGTATTTCTTCTTCCTCGATTTTCTGAGTTCCAGCAGAATTGGCATTAGTTCTTCTTGAAGTGTTTAGTAGAATTCTAGCAGTGAAGGCATCAGGTCCTGGATTTTCTATGATGGGAAAATTTTTATTACTGTTTCTATCTTTTTATTCATTACCAGTATGTTCAAGTTTTCTGTTTCTTCATGTTTTATTCTTGGTAAGTTGTATGTGTCTAGAAACATATCCATCTCTTCTAGGTCTTGAAATGTATTGGCATATAGTTGCTCATAATAGTCTCTAATGATACTTTGAATTCCTCCTTTGTAATGTCTCCTTTGTTGTCTCTGTTTTTTTTAATTTGGGTCTTCTTTTTTCTTTGTTAGTCTAGTTAGTGGTTTATCAATTTTGTGTGTCTTCAAAATGCCAACTTTTTGTTTCATTGATCCTTTATCATTTTTTAGCTTCTATTTTGTTTAGTTCTGCTCTGATCTGTAATCTTTTCTACTAATTTTGGATTTGGTGTGTTCCTGATTTTCTAGTTCCTTGAGGTGTATCTTTAGGTTGTTTATTTGAAGTCTTTCTACTTTTTTGATGTTTTTGCTATTTTTTGCTATAAACGTTGGCATTTATTGCTATAAACTTGCCTGTTAGCACTGCTTTGCAGTATCCTATAGGTGTGGTATGTTGTGTTTCCATTTTCACTTGTTTTAAGATATTTTTATTTCTTTTTTAATTTCTTCATGACCCTTTAGTCATTCAGGAGCATGTTAATTTCTAGTTATTTGTATAGTTTCCAAGGTTCCTCTTCTTATCAATTTCTAGTTTTATTCCCTTCTGGTCAGAAAAGATGCTTGATACAGTTTCTATTTCTTTAAAGTTGTTGAAATTGTTTTGTGGCCTTAAGTATGGACTCCTCTAGATAATGTTCTACATGTTGATGAGAAGAACATGTATTTGGCAGCAGTTGGGTGAAATGTTTGTAATTGTCAGCTAATTCCATTTGGTCTAGAGTATAATTTAATTCTGATGTTTCTTTGGTGATTTTCTATTTGCATGATCTGCCTGTTACTGAAAGTGGAGCATTGAAGTTCCCTACTATTATTGTATTAAAGTCTATTTACACCTTTAGCTCTGTTAACATTAGCTTTATATGTTTGGATACTCCAATGTTGGTTGCATACATAATTACAATTGTTATATTCTCTTGTTGAATTGAACCCTTTATCATATAATTATTTCCTTTGTTTCTTCATAGTTTTGACATGAAATATATTTTATCTGATACATGTGTAGCTACTCCTCCTCTTTTTTGGGTTTCCATTTGCATGGAATATCTTTTTCAAGCTCTTCACTCTCAGTCTATGTGTGTCTTTATAGATGAAGTGGGTTTCTTGTAGGAGCATATACTTGGGTCTTTTTATTCATTTAGCCCCTCTACATTTTTTAATTAGATAATTTAGTCCATTTCCATTTAACATTATTATTGATGGTAAGGACTTATTACTGTCATTTTGTTATTTTTTTCCTCTGGCTGTTTTGTATGTCTTCTCTTCCTTTTTTCCTTTCCTACTGTCTTCTTTTGTGGACAAGTGATTTTCACTGTTAGCATGTTTTCTTTTTCTTTTAGTATATCTATTAATAGATTTTTGCTTTGTGCTTACCATGAGGCTTACTAAAAACACATTATAGCTATAGCAAATTATTTTTAACTGATGACACAATGAAAAGAAACAAATAATCAAAAAAGACTTAAGAAATGTACACTAACTTTATTCCCCTATTTTCTGACTTTTTGTTTTTCATATATTTTTATATTGTCTATCTCTTAAGAAATTGTGGTTATTATTTTTGATAGATTTCTCTTTTAGTTTTCATGCTAAAGATAGCAGTAGTTGATACATCACTATTATGGCATTACAGTTGTATGAATTTGTCTGCAGATTGACTTTTACTAGTGACTTTTATACCTTAAGATGATTTATTGTTGCACATTAGCATCCTTTTCTTTCAGATTGAAGAACTCTCTTTAGCATTTCTTGTAAGATAAATTCCCTCAGCTTTTCTTTGTCTGGGAAAGTCTTTATCTCTCCTTCATGTTTGAAGTAGAGCTTTGCTGGATATAGTATACTTGGTTAGATGTTTTATTTCCTTACAGCATTTTGAATCTGTCATGTTAATTTCTCCTGGCCTGTAAGGTTTCCACTGAGAAGTCTGCTGCCAGGTATATCCAAGCTCCTTTATATGTTATTAGCTTCTTCTCAGTTGCTGTTTTTAGAGTCCTGTCATTGTCCTTAACCTTTGAGAGTTTGATTATTTTATGTTTCAGAGTAGTTTTATTTGGGTTGGATCTGCTTTGTGTCTTGTTGCACCTAGATACTCATAGCTTTACCTGGGTTTGGAAAGTTGTTATTTCTTTGAAAAAAACTTTCTATCCCAACTTCTTTTTCTCACTACATCCTCTTTATGGCCACTGACTCTTGGATTTTTCCCTTTTGAGGCTATTTTCTAGATTTTGTAAATGTACTTCATTCTTTTTCATCATTTTTTCTCCTCTGAGTGTGTATTTTCAAATAGTCTATCTTTCAACTTGTGAATCCCTTTCTTCTGCATGATCAATTTTGCTGCTGAGACATTCTGCTGCATTTTTCTGGTTTTCAATTTGATTTTTCAGCTCCAGGTTATCTGTTTGATTTCTTTCTTATTATTTCAATCTCTTTGTTAAATTTCTTTGATACCATTCTGAATTCCTTCTCTGTGTTATCTTGAAGTTCATTGAGCTTCCTCAAGATAGCAATTTTGAATTCCCTGAGAGGTCACATATCTCTGTCACTGCAGGATTGGTTATTGGTGCCTTATTTAGTCTGTTTCGTGAGGTCATATTTTCCTGAAAGTTCTTGATGCTTCTGGAAATTTCTCCATTTCTGGCATAGAAAAGTTAGGTATTTATTTCACTCTTCACAGCCTAGCCTTATGTGTACCAATTCTTTAGAGGGCTGATTTTTGGTTCTTCATAGGGTGTTTATTTATGTAGATAGTTGTTCGATTTGATGTTCCTGCAGGAAGTTTGCTTGCAGGAAGGTTCTATTTGGCCATCTTGTTCTGCCTTTCTCCCATCTTGAAATTATTAAGTGGTATGTGTTCTTTTTATATTCTATACACAAATCCAATACTAGATACATAATTTGAAAATATTTTCTGTCATTCAGTGGATCGTCTTATCGCTTCCTTAATGGTGTCCTTGGAAGCACAAAAATTTTTAAATTCGATCAAGTCCAATTAATCTATTTTTTTATTTTGTTGCTTATGCTTTTAGTGACATATCTTAGTAATCTCTGTTTTGTGCAAGGTCATGAAGATTTGTCACTGTTTTATTCTGAGAGTTTTAGTTCTTATGTTCATATTTTCAATCCATTTTGAGTTAATTTTTGTATATGATATGATGGAGCCCAACCTCATTATTTTGCCTGTGGATAGCCAGTTGTCAGAGTGTCATTTATTTAAAAGACTATTCTTTCTTCATTGAATTGTTTTAATGCTCTTGTAAAGCATCAACTAATATAAATGTTATGGTTTATTTCTGGTCTCTCTATCCTACTCCATTGATCTATATGTCTGTCTTTAAGTCCATACTACACTGTGTTGTTTATTATATCTTTTGTAGTAAGCTTTTAAATTGAGAAGTGTGAGTTCTCCAACTTTGTTATTCTTTTCCAACACTGTTTTGACTATTTGGGTCCCTTAACTTTCTGTGTAAATTTTAGTATCAGCTGGTCAATTTCTATAAAGAAGCCAAATGGCATTTTGTTGGGCATTGAATCCACTTGCCATCTTAACAATATTAAGTCTTCTGATTCACAAATAAGATGTCTTTCCACTTATTTAGATCTTCTTTAATTTCTTTCAACAATGTTTTCTGGTTGTAACAGTCTACTTTGCATTTATTTTGTTAACTTTATTTCTAAGTATTTTATTATTTAGATACTTTTTTTTTTTTTTTTTGAGACTGAGTCTGGCTCTGTCGCCCAGGCTGGAGTGCGGTGGCCGGATCTCAGCTCACTGCAAGCTTTGCCTCCCGGGTTCACGCCATTCTCCTGCCTCAGCCTCCCGAGTAGCTGGGACCACAGGCGCCCGCCACTTCGCCCGGCTAGTTTTTGTATTTTTTAGTAGAGATGGGGTTTCACCGTGTTAGCCAGGATGGTCTCGATCTCCTGACCTCGTGATCCGCCCGTCTCGGCCTCCCAAAGTGCTGGGATTACAGGCTTGAGCCACCGCGCCCGGCCTATTTAGATACTTTTAAAACTATAATTATTTTCTTAATTTCATTTTCAGGTTGTTCAATGTGAGTTCATAGAAATATAACTACATTTTGTATTTATCTTGTATCCTATCACCTTGGTAAACTCATTGATTAGTTCTACTGAGGTTTTTTATAGTAAATTCCTTAGGATTTCTACTGAAAAAAAAGAGCATGTGATCCATGAATAGAGATAGTTTTAATTCTTCCTTTTCAATCTGAATACCTATTATTTCTTTTCTCCATCCTAATTGTTCTAGGTATTATAACAGAAGCAGTGAGATCAGACATCCTTGTCTTGTTTCTTTCCTAGGGTAAACCCTTCAGTCTTCCACTTTTGACTACTATAATAATTGTGAACTTTTTGTAGACATCTTTATTCAAGCTGAGGAGGTTCTCTTCTATTTCCAGTTTGTTCAATATTTTTATCATAAATATCATTGGACTTTATCAGTTGTTTTTCTGCATCTATTGAGATGATCATGTGCCTTTTGTCTTTATTCTATTGATATGGCATATGGCTTTAACCATTTTTTTTTCTGATGTTAACCAACCTTGCATTCCTGGGATAAACCCTAGTAGTAGTAGTGTATAATCCTTTATATATGATGCTAGATTTGTTTTACTAGTATTTTGTTGCAGATTTTTTGTGTATATTAATTTCATTTCATTGTCGTTAAAACATCCTTAGTATGATTTCAATCCTTTGAAATGTATTGAGGTTTGTGAATCTTGGTTTATACCCTAATATATGGTGTATCCTGTAAATTCTTACATGTGCACTTGAGAAGAATGTGTATTCTGCTTGTTATGCTAGGTAGAATGTTCTATAGATGTATGTTAGGTCTAGTTTGTATAGAGTGTTGTTCAATTATCCCATTTCTTTGTTGATATTCTGCCTAGTCTATCCATTTTTGAAAGTGGAGTTTTTAAGTCTTGAACTATCATGAAATTGTTTACTTCTCACTTCAGTTCTGCTGGATTCTCCTTTCTGCATTTGGGGCTCTGCTGTGCATGTATGTTTATAATTGTTACATCTTCCTGATAGATTGGCCCATTTATCATTATGAAATCTTGCTGCCTACTAATTTTTTTAAATATCTGTTTGTCTCATATTAGTCTAGCTACTCTAGCTTTCTTGTGATTGTGGTTTACATGAAATAGCTTTTTCACCTTTTTATTTCAATGTATGTTTATGTATAGTGTGTTTCCTTTAGATAGCATATAGTTGAGTCTCTTTTTCTGTCCTATCTGAAAATCCCTGCATTTTGATGTGGTTATTTAATTTATCCACATTTTGTTTTCCATATATCTCATTTCTCTTTTGTTCCTGTATTACACCTTTACTGCTTTCTTCAGCATTACATGAACATTTATTTTCTAAAGTAACATTTTAACTCCTTCAGTGACTTTTTCACAATATTTAATTCCTTCCATTATTTTTTCACTATATTTTAAAGTTATCTTTTGTGGTTATTTTAGTGTTTGCCATATAAATCTTAACTTACCAAAATTTACTTAAGATTTATACTAAATTAATTTAAGTGAGACCTATAAATGTTACTCCTTTATAGCTCTCTCACCCTTTTCCCTTTTTTGTGCTATTATCATTACACATATTAACCTATTAATCCATATACGGTATAAACCCAACATCAAATTGTAATATCTATTACTTTATATATTTGTATGTCTTGTAAATAAGCCAAGAGAAGAGCACAAAGGAAATACATATTCCTAGTATTTATTATGGTAACCTTCTTATTATTTCTGGTTCTCTTCATTTATTTGTACTGATTTGTATTACCACCTCTTGTCATTTTCTTACTCCAATATAGCTTTATTCCCATCACCTTCTCTGCGCTTTTATTAGTAAACATTATATTTCTATATGTTATAGATTCCACAATACAATTATATGCATATTGTTTTGTAAAGTTTCTTTATAAATTAGTTAATAAAAGGGGAATAAATGTGCATTCTCGTTCTCTTTTATAATTACATAAATTACCTTTACCAGTGTTCTTTATTTGTGCATGTGTGAATGGGTTCAAATTACTAGGTTGGTACAAAAGTAACTGTGGTTTTTCGTCATTAAAAGTAACAACAACAACAAAAAAAACGCAATTACTTTTGTACCACCCTAATACACTCTAGAGTCACTTAACTGAAGAATTTCCTTTAGTATTTCTTATAAGGTGGATTTGCTATGCTAGCAACAAATTCCTCATTTTTGTTTATCTGAGAGTCTGTATATCATCTTCATTTTTGGAAGACTGTCTCCTGGATATAAGGTTCTTGTTTGACAGTTGTTGTTTATTTTTATTTTTAGAACTCCAAATATGTCATTCCATTGTCTTCTGGCCTCTATTGTTTCTGCTAAAAAGTTTCTGGTAAGATGCTAATCTTATTGGATTATGAGATGTGTATGGATTGGATTTTTTTTTTTTTTTTTTTTTTTTGTATGTGATGTGTCATTTAGTTTTCTCTTGCTACTTTCAAGATTTTCTCTTTATCTTTGGCTTTCAGCAATTTTATTATGATGTGTCTGTGTGGGGGTCTTTTTGTATTTATCCCATTAGAGTTTGTTGAGTTTCTTGGATGTGAGATGAACATTTTCTCATGAAATTTGGGAAGTTTTTAGCCATTATTTCTTCTAATAGTTTTTCTAGCCCTTTTTCTAGTTCTTTCTCTCCTCTTCTTCTAGCACTCCCATTACATGTGTGCTGGCATGGTTACCAGTTTTCTTCATTCCTTCCTTTTTCTCTGTTCTTTGGATTGCATAATCTCCATTAATATTTATTCAAGTTTAATAATTCTTTCTTCTGCCAGTAAACATTTACTGTTAGGCCCCTGTACTGATAATTTCTAGAGACTATAAATGGTTGGTTTTTGTTTGTTTTGTTTTTTATCATTCTCACTGGAAATTGTTCTTCAATGGGGAGTGAGTTCTTAGAGTTGTTCATGCTGTCATTTTAGAAATGGACTTCCCTTCTCTGCTTTTAATTGTTTACCACTTCAGGGGTAAAATCTCTTCTCTTCTTAAGCCCATTTGACTAGCAAAAACACCACATATCTTATACCAAGGTACTACCCAGACACCTGCTAATTGACAAATCTTATAGATAGTTCTTGCTTCTCCCTTCTAGCACTATGGCTCATGTTCATTAATACTTGAAATTCTCCCTTCCCATAGTTTCACTATTCCAGCCACTCCCAGCCATAAAATGGCTGTTTTTCTTTCTACCTACTCTTAAGTGCTGGTGCATTCAGAAAAAGCTCCTTTCACTGTCTCTCTTCTCTTGGTACTCAAGATGCCCTGGAAGTCTTATCCACAGCCATTGCTTCCACTGCTATGTGTGTCTTCTAACTACCAGTGCATATCTCCAGTCAAAAGCTCCCATTAAACTCCAGTGCCACGAATCCAACTGCCTACTAGACATTTCTGTTGAAGTGCTCACAGACACCTCAAATTTAATAAATACATCCAAGATTGAACTCCTTTTTTTCTTCTAAGTTCATTAGTTTCTCTTATATTTCATATTCCGGTTGATTACATCCAAGTGTCTAGCCACCTAAACTAGGAATTAAGGAGCTTTCCTCAGGTCCTCCTCCCTTCTCAACTCACATTATATTGTTTTTAGAAATGAGTTTTATTCCACAATGTCCCTGCCTAGTTGAAGCCTCTACTGTTTGCCAACCAGGCTAGCATAACTTTCCATATTCCGCTACTGCCAATCCAGTCTCTACAGGGCAATTAAAGTGATCTTTCTAAACTACAAATCTGATTATGTTACCCCGCTCCAAAACTTTTGCATTAGCACCAGCATTGTCTACAACTGTGTTCCCCAAATGCAGTCATTTGATTACTACCTTAGTGACTTTTGACATAACAACCATCATCATGTTTATTTGCATAGTACTTCTACCATTATTTACATACTTAGATTTATAACAAAAGGATATGTGATCTTTGAATTTGAAAAATCAGTATCACTTATCATAGGGAAAGTATAAAAATAAATTCATAGGTATTAAACAAAAAATATTTGTCTGTATACCACTAAAAGCTTCTTGCATCACAGCATTAGTACACCTACCATACTTGAGAACACACAGGCCCAGAGAAAAGTCATGGGAATTATATATAAAGCAAGGACTCTCAAACTTTATCTCCCACTCCGTACACCCTACCCTCTAGTCCCACTAAAATACATTTTATGGTTCAAGCATCAGGCTGTTTCCGTCCTGTGTACCTTTATACAAACTATTTATTTACATCAAGGAATGGGTATTATTTTGTCATTTCTTTCGTTTTTAAAAAGAAAGTCTTTAGTATCTATAGCATCAAACCAGTCCAATGGGAAAGGATAACCAACAGAAATCAAATTGAATCAAGGCAAGAACCATGTGTCTTTCATTCACCACCACATATCCTATCAAACACAGTGCCTGTAGTATCTTAGGTGCATAATATTTGCTGAATAAATGTGTCTTAGAAGAAGATATACTATCATTGCAAATAAGCTTCTCTGATAAATATTTTATATTTAAAAGAATCCAGATATTTTGTTAAATAAAAAAGCAAGGCCTAGTGTGTACAATATGCCACCATTTGTGTAAAACACACACACACACACACACACACACACGTACAGTGACTACCTAAAAATGCAAAGAAAAGTGAAGACTACCTAAAAATGACACTAAAAGGGGGCTTAATAATTACAATGAGACAGAAAGTATAAACAGGAGCCATCCCAGGGCAAATCAACACATAAGCTCTCCTGGCCAAAATACTACTTGAATGTATCAGAAAAATGAAGCAGATAAATTCTGAGCAACAGAACTGCACCTACACCCTTAGCGAGTGCATTCATTTTAGATAGGATGAAAATTCTTTTTCACTGTTATATAACTTAAATTTCTATAATGCCTATGTTAATATACCATATGCAGGTGTATTACTTTAAGAAAATGGTTTAAGCCAAGTACAAAATTTAGGAGTCCATAACTGAGAGGAAATAATTCTGTTTTTAAAAGGTCACATAATCTGTACCTGCATATTAGGATAGTTAAAAATAATATTACCCTGCATCTTGGAATCAAACAAAAAATTAAAGGCAAGTATGTCTAAGGAGGAAGTGTCAGCCTGTGAGAAGCAAGCAGATGGTAAAAGAGTAACCAATTATTTTAAATTCAACCAGGCCTCTAGGTTCAGAAAAATCACAGCAATTTTATAGAAGTCAGTATCTTGTCATACTAAATGGGGAAGCTCCCAGAAAACTAGAAATGGGTAAACATTACTTTTTTTTCAAAACATGACAAAAGGGGAAATGTTTCATAAATATTTGTCAACAAGTACAGCATGAATCACAGAAAAATGTCTAGAGCACATTAATAAATGCACCAATCATTAAAGCTAAGAAAAAGAAGGGAGCTAGCATGTATTGTATTACTGTACCAGGCACTGTGGTGGATGTTTAATGTTCTGTTCCATTTATAACAGTCATTGTAAGGTAAGGGGAAATGTTGCTTTGATTGGCCAGACCTGGGTCATGTATCCACCCTTGGAAATCAGGGTATACTCAACTGAGGGAGAAATGCTTCTCCAAAGAAAAACTGGGATGCAGTTACCAAATTGGAAATGAGACTAGGCATGTAAGAGGAACACTCACCTGCAACAACATTTAGCTTTAGCTACATTAAAAAAAAGTAAAGTATGCAGATCTCAGAAAGTAAGAGTATATGTGCAGTTCTGCTGGTCAGAATTTGTCTGCCTTATTTTCTGGTACATTCAAGTGATATTTTGGCCAGGAAAGCTTATGCGTTGGTTTGCCCTGGGATGGTTCCTGTTTACACTTTTTGTCTCACTGTAATTATTAGGCACCCCTTTTACTCTCAAATGTGTTCTAAGTTTTGAGAAGTAAATTATAAGGCAAGACTAGATCTTGGCAAACAAGAGAACATCAGGAGGGTATATGTCCAGAATGGGGAAAGCCTCATCTTAAAAAAAAAAAAAAAAATGTGCTGGAAAAACTAGGGATGTTTATCCAAGAGAAAGCTAACATGAGGCTTGAGAGGCATAAGAGTCACTTAAAAAGAAGGGTGGGGATAGAATTGTTTTGTGTGATTTCAGAAGATAAACCAGTATCATGGGTAGAGTTACAAGGAGCAGATTTCATCTCCATATAGGAAAGAAATTTATCAACATCGGTTGGACTTGTTCAATCATATTGAGGAAGGACCAAAACAGAAGAGATCTTTGGATTTTGAAAGGTTTTGCTAAGAGTCATGGGATGGGATTCCCATCAGACAGATCTTCAAGAGTAGGCAGGGTAGACCTAAAGCAGGCATTAGGATAAAGCAGCAGGAAATCAAGAAACAGATTTTTAAAAGAAGATTAATAATTCTCGCCTCTTTTTCCAGGCCCGAGAAAATTCAGTCAATTGTGAAGCAACTCTACAATTATTAAAGGATAAAAAGAGCAGGCATTTCTATGTGTTTATTTCCCCTTTGCCTTTATCTTTCTATCTGACTCTTACTTTCCTTTTGCCCTGATATCATCATCTTATAAAATAAGTCTTCGATTTATATATATTTATAAACACCTCAAATTGGTTTAGGAAAAAGTAGGGAGTAAATAAGTAGAAAGTAACATAATAAAAATGGTTTTAAGTGTTTATAAACCTACTTTCTTACACACTTTGGCAAACAAAATGAAAATTCTATGGTAATATCCCATGCAAACTGCTTTCTCTGCATTGATCCACTTTTGCAAACAGGAAAGCTCGAGTTCCCTCTTTCTAGCATCCCCCGCTCAGAACACTCCCTGGAGTCAGAGTCCCTTCTTATCTGTGGCTGCTTGAATTGCATTTCAGATGAAGGAGTCTCTGGGGTGGCACAAAGATGACCACATGTTCTCCTTGACCGCCCTGTAACCGTGTGGTGGCTCTAAACATTTGGCCTCATCTGCAGGATGCAAGCACAGGAGTCCCTCTCACTATAAAAAACACCATGCCCAGTGTTTCAAACACTGCTGCATTGGGTCTCAGACACAAGTGTGCTGCTTCCAGCCATTCAGGCTTGTTACAGGGAGTTAATTATTAGCTTCAAATTTCACCCTGAGACTGTCACAGAAACCAGAATCTTTGACAAGTATCAGGTGAAGTTCAGACCAATGCACCAACACTGGCACCACAGCAGAAGTGTTTTGTCATAAACGGTCATAAATCATCCTTTGACTGGATCATCAAAATTGGTAGTTTCCCACACACATATCAGCACTGTCATTCAACAACCAAAAATTACTGTAAATCAGAGGAAATTTGTGATTAATTAACGAAATTGCAATTCAAGTACAATTTCATTAAAACATCTTCAATAAGGCTATTTAATTCAAAAGTAATAGTCTAGTAAAGAAATTCATCATAAGAATCAGTGTAAACAAAGAAAAAAACAACCCCATCAAAGTGGGCAAAGGATATGAACAGACACTTCTCAAAAGAAGACATTCATACAGCCAACAGACACATGAAAAAATGCTCATCATCACTTGCCATCAGAGAAATGCAAATTAAAACCACAATGAGATACCATCTCACACCAGTTAGAATGGCAATCATTAAAAAATCAGGAAACAACAGGTGCTGGAGAGGATGTGGAGAAATAGGAACACTTTAACACTGTTGGTGGGACTGTAAACTAGTTCAACCATTGTGGAAAGTAGTGTGGCGATTCCTCAAGGATCTAGAACTACAAATACCACTTGACCCAGCCATCCCATTACTGGGGATATACCCAAAGGATTATAAATCATGCTGCTATAAAGACACATGCACATGTATGTTTATTGTGGCACTATTCACAATAGCAAAGACTTGGAATCAACCCAAATGTCCATCAGTGACACACTGGATTAAGAAAATGTGGCACATATATACCATGGAATACTATGCAGCCATAAAAAAGGATGAGTTCGTGTCCTTTGTAGGAACATGGATGCAGCTGGAAACCATCATTCTCAGCAAACTATCGCAAGGACAGAAAACCAAATACCGCATGTTCTCACTCATAGGTGGGAATTGAACAATGAGATCACTTGGACACAGGAAGGGGAACATCACACACCGGGTCCTATTGTGGGGAGGGGTTAGTGGGGAGGGATAGCATTAGGAGATATACCTAATGTAAATGACGAGTTAATGGGTGCAGCACACCAACATGGCTCATGTATACATATGTAACAAACCTGCACATTGTACACATGTACCCTAGAACTTAAAGTATAACAACAACAAAAAAAGAAATACACATTTCCCCAACTGAGGCAGGAGAATAGGGTCTGAAGGCAGAGAACTGAAGGCCATTTCATGCTGAATCAAGGAAAAACACCAAGATTTGGGGGCACGGAATCTGAGGTCAATTTATGCTAACTTTCTAAGAGAGAAAACACCTGGGTCTGGAGGCAGGGACTCTAAGGCCAATTCAGGCCAACTTCCTAACGCTAAACCAAAGGAAGAATTCCATCTCCCTACAGCCACCTGAGTAGCAAAGGATCAAAGGCTACTGTTCCTGCCACCCTCCCCTTCCTCCATGCCTCAGATGGAAAGTGCCTTGGATTGGCCTTGAGGGCCATCCCTTCATCTGCACGGGGCACCCATTCACCTCAGCCTTCAGCCACAAACCAAATCCTTCATCCAGATAAGGGGTAACAGTAGGAACCTCAACAGGAGTACTTAAAACCCAGAAAACTTTGTAACGGGGCCCATGAGCCGCTTGTTTGAGCCCACTCCCACCCTGTGGAGTGCTTTCTCTAATAAATTCCTGCTTTCGATACTTAAAAAAAAAAAAAGAATCAGTGTAAACAAATTTTGGCTTCAATTAATCAACTACATTATCATTAGCAGAATGGTCAAACAGACTAGTAAAACAGAATATAAAAATCTAGTAAAAAATAAATACTTGTAAGTATTTGGGTGATTTACATTTGGTGAAAAAAGTTAGATTCTCTAACTTTGGAAAGAAAGTTAAATTTTTACTTTTGGATAAACAGAATGTGATATATCCATACCATGGAATGTGCCATACCTTAGCAATGAAAAGGCATTAACTACTAATATATGCCATATATGCAACAAAAGGATGAATGTCAAAATCATCACGCCAAGGGAAAGAAGACAGACACAAAAGAGTACATACAGCCGTTACTCCATTTTTATTGCCTAAGACCAGGGGTGAAGGGTGGGATAGACTGCAAAGGTAAACAAAGAAACTTGGGATAGTAACAGAAATGTTCTGTATTTTAAGTGTGATGGCGGTTCCATGAGTATGGCTGTCAAAGCTCATCAAATTATATTCCATATCCAATGCATCCTTTAAATGGATGCATTTTTCTTTTGTTAATGGTACTTCGATAAAGTTTAAAAAGAAAAAAATCATAAAAGGAATATCCATTAGATCACATAGATACACAGATTTCTGTGTGTGTGTATATATATACACATACATATATATACACAAATATATGTATATATACAAATTTGTGTATGTGTGTATATATATATATATAAAAAACTTTGTGTTTTTGTAGAAAATAAAATTCCTACATACTCTACATATATGGCCAAGCAGTTACAATTTTACTAGAAAATAAGCAATATACTTCAAATCTTTGAACAATATAGTATTTTTAGATAAGAGTTCCTTGTAATTTTTCCAATTCTTCCTATAAGAAAGTATATAAGCTAGACACGGAGTAAGCAAGGCATTCGAATACTTTTGGTATGAATATACTATAAATGAACATGATTTTTTAAAAAATGAAATTAATCAGTAGGGTTTTTCTTCCTACTGTTAGATAGTTTGACTTCCATTAAATCATTATTATTATCCAATTTGTTGCAGTAGTCCAAAGCATTCATTATCTATGTTTGAATTATAATCATTTTAAAAAGCGGTCAGGGCATTTGTACTACTAATAAAGTCAGTGAAATGTTAAACTTATGGAGAAAATATTCTCATTTTATTTTTAAAGCAAACTGTTGAGGAAATTAAAACTGTTCATCTTATAAGAAATGCAAAATCTCAGCTCTTAAAATGGACTGTTAGCAATTAGAGAACAGAAAGCAGTCCCTCTGGGGGGGCTTCGGTGGCCATTTGCCAATAATTAGCTTTCCTCATACAGCAGCATGTATTAGAATCACCTGGAGGGTCTGTTAAAACTCAGATGGCCAGGCCCTACGCCCAGAGTTTTCCATTCAGGTCTGGGGTGGGGCATATTTGCACTTCAACAAGTTCCCAGGAAAGCCAATAGTGCTGGTCTACAGACCATACTTTGACAACAGGAGTGGCCACAGAGGAAGAGCAAAGAAGAAACTAGAATTGACAGAGGATGAGTAAAGCTTGGCCACAAGTCAATGAGGGAAGGAATGACGTTCTTGTCAATGCAAGCTATTGGCTAATCACTAAGGTAGGGCTTGGGAGGGACCAAAGCCTTTTTACTAAGTGATGGGTAGCATTTGAACTGTACCTTATGAGACTGATAAAGATAGGGGAAAAGTGTACATCGGTGAAGGAGACATTGGAGGCAAAGGAACAGCCTTGGGAAGTACAGAATATTGTCAGGGAACAACGGAGGATCTGATCAAAGGGAAAGCAGGGGTAAATGAGATGGGAGGGCGGTGTTAGCTTGTGGGGAATGCTCCTCTCCACGGCTGTGGAGGGCGCGCTGCTCTGTGGAGTGAGAAGTTCCATCTTCTGCATCACACAGCCCTACGTGGTTTTATGGGGGCTTTTTCTTTCCATTGCTGGACCATTGCTCATGCTGGTCCTCTAATGAAAAGGACCTTCTCACCATTCTTCACTCTGTCACTCAAACTCAATCTTTACTTCAAAGATCAGTTCAAGCCCTATTTCATCCTGTGTTTCTCTCTGAAAACCAAATTCACTTTGAACTGTCCCACCCCGATCTACACCTTGCTAGGCATTGCCCTTTTCTCTAAGCTACATGTATTTGACATCTCTGCAACCAATCAGAAAATTTTCGCGGGATAAGGGCCATGTCACCCTGTAATGTCCAGTTTGGTGCCAGCTGCACAATAAGAATTGAAAAAATAAAAAATACTTCACTGGTCAATTGGCAGTTTACTAATACATAATCAGCAATTGTTGTTGAGGTTTTATTTATTTTAGTGGTACATGGGCAGTTCCAGAATGTGCAGCATCAACATCCCCTGGGAATGGGTTAGAAAGGCCCAGACCCAGGCCCTGCCCCAGACCCAGGGAATCCCAAACTGTGGGGTGGGGCCAGAAATCTGTTTTAAAACAAGTCTCTCAGGTGATTCTGATACATGGTCAAGCTTACAAACCACTGCTTTCTACAAAGCCTGAATCCCAAAACAAGTTCAGATAGCTTGTAAGGGTCTGTAGATTGCACAGTGATCATTTTTATCATTATTTTTAATGATAAAAATAATTTAAATAGGAATAAAAAATGCTTCGAAGACAAAGCAAGTATAGGAAAACTTAACAGAGCCAACACTGTGCTTAGCGCAAAATAAATACCTCCAAAATCCTTTACACATGTCAGAGGTGGACCATTAAAGGGCCCCTGTGCTTTCTTTTTCTTTCTTTTTTTTTTTTTTTTTTTTTTTTTAATTTTTTTGTGGAGACACTATGGTGCTCAGGCTGGTCTCAAACTCCTGGGCTCAAGTGATCCTCCTGCCTCGGCCTTCCAATGTCCTGGGATTGGACTTTGTGCTCTCTAAAGAAGCACGGTCAGTTATCAGTTCGGTGCCTCGAGAAGAAAAGTCACTTTGAAGCACGATTTCTGGTAGAGAGACCTCCTGGAGCATCCTCATAGGGAGACGGCTGTGTAACCTACAGTCCAATGTTGGGGAAGACAGTAGACTCACATTTAAAAAGCCAGTATTTCCTACCCTACCTTGTAAATAGGGGTAGCCAATGGGATATAGAAAGTCATTGGCTGGAAAATGACTTATTTTTTAAACAAAATGTTTTTCTCTTAAATTTAAGGAAAAACAATCTTTAATAGGATATACTGTATATATTTTTATTTTCAATATATTATGATGTTTTGACATCTTAAAAAAAAAAAAAAAAAAAACATTTCTAGCTGGGAAGAGACTGCCCCCAACCAACACCTTGGCCAATTCTTAGAGATAGCAAAGGGTTCAGCCCCAGCATGTCCACGACCTGCAGACTAACCCAGAGCCCCACCTGCTCCATCTGGCCTGTACACCCCACGAGAAGATATTCCTCTGGCTAAATCATCCCAGGGCCAAGCACCAGCTAAACTAGAGACCATCCCCACAGCTTAGAGCCCCTCATATTACTCAAACTAGCAAACCCTAAACTGTTCACCCAGTTTTGCCTTGCTCTTCCTATGTAAACCCCAATAAAGGCTCTGGTCTAAGCCTTCTCTCTCCTGTCTTCTGCTTCCTGACTGTCTGGCATCTTTCCCATGTAGTCCTGTCTGGCATGTGAAAGGAGCTGGGCACATTCCTCAGCCCCGGGCTCAAAACTCCCTGAGCCTAGTACAAACACATCCCATCCTCCCATCCCACCACATACCACCATATATCTCTCAAACTCCCTGAGCCCAGTACAAACACCACCTGGAAAGTCTCCGATAAGGGGACAGCCGTTCAAGGTTACTGAAAGCGCGGGAGCCAAAAGAATTTCTTTGTTCCCCTGCAACTTTCGGGCTATAAAAAGCAAACGCTCGCATTGTTCGGGGCCCTCTTGTATACTGTGGAATGGAGGGACCAGGTTCGAACTTGTAGTAAAGATCCTTGCCGCTTGGCTTTGACACTGGACTCTGGTGGTCTTCTTTGGGGAACAAACGGTCTGGGCATAACACATGCCCCACCTCTTGCCTCTAAGGGCAAGTGAGTATAATATACTTTTATTTTCCTGTCTCGTCTTCTGGCCACTTCTGTCTGGCATCACATAAAAAATATAGAAAATATGGGGTTTACTCAGATGGTAGTTGCCCTTTTGCTCTTCCCTGCTTTTTTCTTTCTTTCTTTTTTTAAATCTTCTTTCTGGAACTATGACATGATGGTTGGGGCTACTGGGGCCACCTTGTGGCCTTGAAGTGACCTTGATGATAGAAGTCATGACCTAAGGATGGCAAAACAAAAACAAAGAAACTGGCTCCATGATGATATTAAGTCAATTAAATCAGTCCTGGGCAATCTACCTCTGAATTTTAGGTAATGTGAGAGAAAAATAAAATCCTTCCTAGTTTAAGTCACTGTTATTTCAGGTCTCTGTAACCAGTTAGCCAAATGTAATCTCCAGCTGATACAATAGCCCTGTGTTTTCTTCATGCTATTCAATCTCTTGAGGATGCCCTTCTTTCCTCTACCTTCCATTTCTTCACTTTTCAAAATGCTACTCAGTCTTCAAAATGTGGCACCAATGCCAGCTCCTCCTGAATTATTTCCTCCTTCCACAGCTACTCAATACTTTGCTTTTCCCCTTTGTAACAGCAACATGAGAGCTCAACAATAGGCTCTACAATCCACCATGAGACTGTAAGCACATCATTAACCTCTCCAAAGCTGACCTCCTTCACCTGCAAGACGGGGATGGAGCAAGTTCTGATTCATATTATTATTGAGATAAATAAATGAGATATAGTACATGAAACAGTAAGTACTCAATAAATGCCCCCAATGGTTATTATTATTATTATTATTGCTATTATACTTGTGTCTCCATTCATTGATTTTAGGTCTGTCTGTCTCCCTGAGAGCATAAAAGTACATGACAATGACTCATCCTCCTCATATTCCCCTAGCATCTAATTTACAGGTTAGGTGGATTGATGAACAAATGAACAAATAGCAGGATTATACTAACTAATACAATAATGGCCAGGAAGGTGTAATGTACTTGCCCAAGGACTTTCTTTAGACAAAAGAAACATTAGAAGGCAAACCTGACAACAACATATGAACATATTCCCAGTAATAGCCCATTCATTTCAAATATTGTTTTGTCTGCTTACAGAGGCTTTTGTCACTGGCAAGTTGGTGGAAGTGATAACACACTTGTGCAACCCGAGCAAGCTCCTTGTGCAACAGAAGGGAAAATATGCAAATCCATATTTCATCAGGCAGTAGTAGCCGCTGAGAAAAATTGGCATCTCTATTGTGTTCTTGGAATGGAACAAGAGACAATGTACCATTAAAAGGCTAGCGCAGCAGGAAAGATCACACATCTCCAAAAGAAAAGAAATGAAATGCACTGCATTTGCACAAAACACATATACCTCACAGAGACCAGGATCTCTTTTCTTCCCTTCCATCTACTTCAGCCCAGCTCACGCACAACAGAGTCCATATCCCAAAGTTTGGAAACCAAAATGAAAAACATCAATGGAAAAGCCTAACTTACGAATTTTAAATCCCTCTGGGTTCACTACTTTGTGCCATCTTGTTGGTATTTGTCAACCACGGCTCAAGGTCTTCCACATCTGTCTCTGGTGTGGTGCTGTCCACAAATATTACTAGTGTCTGGCAAGGAGAAACCCTGACCACAGTTCTGTGGCTCCCTGTTTGACTACGTCCCCCAGGCATAGCCTAGTCTACATGAGGGGAGACAGCCTTAGCTGCTGGT
This sequence comes from Theropithecus gelada, assembly GCF_003255815.1. Classification (NCBI taxonomy): domain Eukaryota; kingdom Metazoa; phylum Chordata; class Mammalia; order Primates; family Cercopithecidae; genus Theropithecus; species Theropithecus gelada. Next base: position 96,579,698 of record NC_037683.1, read on the forward strand.
GCTGGACAAGACCCTTGAATTGGTCAAAGCATCTTTATCACCAGCTGATATGGTTTGGCTGCGTCCCCAACCAAATCTCATCTTGAATTGTAGTTCCCATAATCCCCACATGTCATGGGAGGGACCCAGTGGCAGGTAATTGAATCATGGGGCCAATTACCCCCATGCTCTTCTTATGATAGTGAGTGAGTTCTCCTGACATTTGAGAGTTTTATAAGGGGCTTTTCCCCCTTTTTGTCTGGCACTTCTTGCTGCTGCCATGTGAAGAAGGATGTGTTTGCTTTCCCTTCCACTATGATTCTAAGTTTCCTGAGGTCTCCCCAGTCATGCTGCACTGTGAGTCAATTAAACCTCTTTCCTGTATAAATTACCAGTCTTGGGTATGTCTTTAATAGCAGAGTGAGAACAGACTAATACACCAGCTTTCTTGCCCCTCCCAGATCAGACATCAGGAAGTTGTTCAGACTTTCTCATTTTAGAGATTGCTCATGATATCACACAGAACTGGGTCTCCACCGGGAACATGTAGCTCTAAACCATGTATTCTTTGAAAAGCTGTAATCCCAGTTCAATATGGTGCCCTTCTGGGTTTCAGAGTAACTGACAAAAAATGATCATATTTCATGTTTTATTGTTAGTCACTCTATAATCTTATACATTACATAAATAAGGCAAATGTGATAAACCTGTCCTCTTGTCTCAATTCTGGAAAAAAATCTGAAATGCTCACTTCCACTCCAGGATTCTGTATGTTAGTGTAGCAAAAATGTAATTATGTCTTTTCTAGAGCCTGTCCCTTTGTTTTCTCATTTAAATAAACGTCAATTCAACCATCAAGAATAAGAGGCAACTCAAATATTTAATGGATGCTTTTGAAAAATATCAAAGGGAACCCAATTCCAATACAACATTTAAAACTTCCGCTTTGCTGTTTCTCCCTCTTTCTTCTCTCACTCTGGAGTGGCCTAGGCTGTTTTTGCTGTTCTCTCTAAGCTGCCCCAAATGTTCTGCTCACCCACTTCACTTCCCTCCCCCTGCAGTCTGGATTAATTATTTCCTTGTACTAGCTTTATTCCTTTCTAGTATAAAATCTCAGTGACCTATGCTTTCTTGAATTCTGCAGCATTTTCCTCACAATATTATAATTAGCAACATAAATTTCTAGGATTCAAGAAGCCAGAAAGGCTGTATGTACTCACGTATTTAAAATTTGTTATCCTTGTTACATGAAGCATCTAAACTATAGGTACAATATAAGCCCCATGGAAAACACGCTCTTTAAAAGAGCAGGGAAAGTACACTATATGATTTTTTAAAAAAAACTAAACCATTTAAACATATATTTGTAAATCATAAAAGTGATCTATGAGTTATCTATTTCATTCTAGTGGATCAATGGGCATTTGTAACACACACAGAGACACACAAGAAAACATCTGTTCTTTGATGAGCTTGCCTCTCATTTATGTGCTATCTCGAGTCTTTGAGGATTCAGGTTGACACTCTTAGCTTTTTATTTTACTTATGATTATGGATTTCACAACACTCAATATTTTTACTTTATGAAAGCTGTGCTTTTTATCTTGTGCTTAATGATGCCAACATTGCATATTAGAATTTTTTAAAGGGTATCTAAATAAGAGCAGGAACACCTGGAAAAGGCATGGCTGTTTGCCAAGGTTCCCACCTGCATTAAATCACTTGTTAATATACATAATTGCCAATGATGTACTTTAAAATCGTTTTCACTCCAATTGCCATGACTCTGCAAAAGCAATGATTGGTGAAGAAAAACTCTAAAATCCCCACCTGGCTTTGGGAAAAAAGACACAATTCACAGACTCAGCCTCTCCCATCTACCATGTCCCATGCCCAGGAAATTACCAAATGACTTTCCTTCTCAAGCAAGGTCTTTCCCTTTTGGAAATGCTAGGATTATTCAAAATTAAATAATGAGATCAGGATGTTGATTATTCACTCAGTGCATGGCCTGTGTACCTTATTTTCTCTCTCCACATCTTTAGGGACATTCTTACAAAGGAATTTTTCAACAGATCCTAGAAGAAGAAAAGAAATTTAGCGCTTAAGGTCAAACAGAGGAAACCAAACAGTGACCTATCCCTCTAGTCTATTGAGAGACTATCCCCACTACCCCAAGGAAGTTGTAAGTAACCACATTCAATTCAAAGAAAGGAAAACCTATCCTGGGAAGTTGTGACAAGCCTGCAGATTTCAAACTTTCAATCATCGAGAAAACCAATTTGCTAACAAAGACTCCAGAAAAGATCATGGCCTTTCAGCAAACAGAGGACATTTTAGTTTGATTATATTTTCCTATTACAGAGTGATGAACTGGCAGGCACCAATTACAATGCCCTAAGGAATAGCCTCTTCCACTTCATAGTTACCCCTTTGTTATTTCTTGACAGACTAAGAATAAAAGAATACCAGGTGATGAAAAGGAGAAAGCCACTGGATGGATTCCCTCATTTCATCTGACAATTGTAAGGTATATCTTTGTCAGAATATTCAGGCATCAGTTTTTAAACATTTAGAGCCTATGGGAAAGAACCACATGGTCTGTGATTAGTTATATCAAAGCTACAAGCCCATTCCACACCAATCCTTGGAGAAAATGGAAGCTCATGATGCTTAAAAGCCTTTACCTTGACCATTCTTTTTATTTGAGGGATTACCAACTTCAAAGTATCAAACTGCTGTTCACCTGCTCTCACCTTCCTTGCCCCTGTCAAAAATGTTTTGTTTACAGTGACTTGAATGAAAACATTATTTAGAGATATTAACGTCAGGGAAAGTTGGATGAATGGTATACAGGAACTTTCTGTAGTATTTTTGCAACTTTTTTGTAAACATAAAATAATTTCAAAATAAAATTTTTTTAAAAAGTTAGATATGTGGCCAAGAAGCATATTTTAAAAAGTTCAACAGAGAGCTTTAGATGATCATTAGAGAAATGCAAATCAAAACCACAATGAGATACCACCTCAAACCAGTCAGAATGGCCATTATTGAAAAGTCAAAAAATAACAGATGTTGGCGAGATTGTGGAGAAAAGGGGATGCTTACACACTGTTGGTGGGAGTGTAAATTACTTCAACCATTGTGGAAAGCAGTGTTGCAATTCCTCAAAGACCTAAAAACAGAACTACTGTTCAACCCAGCAATCCCATTACTGGATATATACCCAAAGTGATATAAATCGTTCTATCATAAAGAGACATGCACGTGTATGTTCACTGCAGCACTATTCACAATAGCAAAGATACAGAATCAACCTAAATGCCCATTAATGGTAGACTGGATAAAGAAAAATGGTACATATCCATCATGGAATACTATGTAGCCATAAAAAGGAATAAGAGTATGTCCTTTGCAGGAACATGAATGCAGCTACAGGCCATTATCCTTAGCAAATCAACTCAGGAACAGAAAATCAAATACCACATGTTCTCACTTACAAGTGGAAGCTAAATGATGAAAACATGTGGACACAAAAAGGTATACAACAGACACTGTGGCCTACCAGACAGTGAAGGGTGGAAGGAGAGAGGGGAGCAGAAAAAATAACTATTGATAACTAGGCTTAGTACCTGGGTGATAAAATAATCTGCACAACAAACCCCTATGACACAAGTTTACCTGTATAACAAACCTGCACATGTACCCCTGAACCTAAAAAAAAAGATAATGACAACAGTGATAAAGACTGCTCACTACATCACAAGCGAGGAAAGCTAATTGCTCTAGATTAACTGAAACAATGAAGACAGCAATTTCATGCTAACATGCAAACTGATGTTTTATTACTATTTCTTACAAAACTGCCTTTACTGTTGTAAAACCATGAGAATGTGTGTTGGTCAATGTGCCCAGGATTCTAGTGAGAAAAAGGTTACAAGCTCCAGCAGTTAAATGAATACATCCTCTTCTGTACTAGACCTCTTAGAGGTTTGAAGTACAGAATAGATGTGTTTGTATGCAGAATTGTTGGCATACTTTGCCTCTGTGAGCCAAGGGCAACAAGACTAGTGGCCAACAACAGAAAATGGGATAGAGCGCCATCAGACTGAGCTCCCACACGCCTTCCTAGCAGGCAGCTGTAGCCCCAGGTCCCTGCCCGGCCTGTCCCAATATACCATAACCAGCATTGCACTCCTCACACAGACCTACACTAGGGCAGTAAAGAAATCCTACCCTGCAGTGAAAGATGAGAAAAATGAAGAATGGGTTTACATCCTTGTCTAAAGTATAACTACCTACAGCTATGTAGAATCAGAGAAAGAAGAAAATTTAAGTACCGTGGACACTCACCCCATGAATATCTTTTCCCCAGTATCACTATGACAAATGGAATCTTATGCAGAAAATTAGAATGCCAGTAACTCTGAGTACTTCAACAAGTTTTAGAAAGAAAATCCATTACCGGAGTAAGCAGAATTCAAATCCTCTCCATAATTTGGATCAAATGGAACAGTACCTAGCACAGTTCTTGGTACATAACATGCATCTAATCAATGGTAGTTTTCTTCCTAAGTGGCCTCATAAATATGGAGATACATATTAATATCTAAATACATTCTTGTTTGTGGTATTGAATGTGGTAACTGAGACTAGGAGAATCATATATATCTTGGAAAATAAGGACAGAGAACGTAAATTAGGCTGAAGACAAATGAGCAGGGACTGAGGGATATAGCATTTGCATGTACAGGTGAAACATCTAGAATAAAGCCTGATGAAATCAAAGGCATTTTTATATTAGGTCTATTCAGCCACATTCAGTAAAGGCCCCCCAGGGATCAAGGAGTCAGCCTATAAAGTTGGAGGGTAAATGAGCGTAGGTGGACTGCGAGCGAAAGACCTTACTAATTCTTCTCTTTTTGTAATAAACTGTTTCGTACAGAATAATTAGGATGTACAGGAAAGCAGAAAAAGTAATACAGGGAGTTCCTGTATACCCCTCCCTTCGTTTTTCCTGTTACCATCTTACATTACCATGGGAGATTTGTCACGACTAAGAAACCAACGTTGGCAAATTACTATTTAATAAACTCCACACTGTATTTAGATTCTAATAGTGTCTTTCCTAATGTCCTTTTCCTGTTTTAGGATCCCATTCAAGAGATAACATTACCTTTAGTCTTCATGCCTTCTTAGGCTCCTCTCATCAGGGACAGCCTCTGAGGCTTTTCTTGTTTTTCATGACCTTGGCACTTTGAAGAGTAATGATCAGGTATTCTGTGGACTGTTCCTCAATCTGGGTTTATCTAATGCTTTCCGCATGGTTAGACTGGGGTTAGGTGTGGGAGGGACAATTCTACACAGGTGCTGCACCCTTCGCCCTACATGAGGGGTAGAAGCTTTCAACACGGCTCGTCACCAATGATGTTAGCCTTGACCACCTGGCTGCCATAGTGTTTACTAGGCTTCTCCCCAGAAAAATCACTTTTTCCCCCTTATTTGTTTCAATAAGACACCAACTATAGCCCACACTCAAATCAGAAGGAAGGACTAAGTTCTACCTCTTTATTGCATACATTAATAATACATAAAATATTTGGGATTCTTCTGTAGGGAAAATTTATCTCTTCCCCCCTATTTATTTAATCACTCATTCAGTTATTTGTATCAGTATGGCCTCAGGGACATTTATTTTATACTTTCAGTTATAACCTAATACTACATTATTTATTTTGTTGCTCAAATTGTTCCAGCTTTGTTCAGCTCTTTTCAGGATTGCTCCTGTGCCCCTTTGATATGCCCCAGTCTTTTGCTGTTTGAGCAATTCCTTACTTTCTAATACTATAGGAGGTTATAGGTCATTTTGCATATTCCTTGCCCCAGCTCTAGAATGGCCATCTCTCCAAGGAGACCTGGTTTCTTTATTAGAGAATAGTATTAGAAAACAAGACCTGTGCACTGAGTGCTACCCCTCACTTTCTGTGCCCACAGATCACACTACAACTGTCTGTGACAGGCTTGGCCTTCCTCCGGAGCATGTCCTTAGGCTGCTGGCATCTTCTTACTGAATTGGGGTTGTCATGTGTCACAGGCAACCTCTATGCCTCTGGCTTCATGCATCTATGTGGTGGGACTTCAGTTTGTGTAATTTTCCTGCCCTCTCTCACACCCATCACTCACCCACGGGAGGTAGTGTGAATTACCTGCTTGGAGATTTTGAAAAAGGAAACTGAGTTTGCCCAACCCCTTCAGGGCTCTCTCTTTCCAACGTGCCTGACAGAAGAACAGAGGCAATGGTTAGCTATCTGACAGTCCAAAGGGCCTTGGGTATCTAATACGCTGACAATCGGGTGGGAAAGTCAATCTCATTTACGGGTGGAGACCTAGGAGGCCCACTGTGGCCATGCTGCTAAGTCAACCAATCAATCACTCATTTGTGTGATCCTTATTCAACAAATGCTTATTTACCTCCTACACATGCCAGGCACTATTCTAGGTGCTAGCGATACAGCAGTGGAAAAACGGACAAGCAAGAAACAGATTTCCTGCCCTCATGGAGCTTACATACCAGCAGGGAACACAGATAATAAGGAAACATAGGTATGTAAGTGATACATATCTATTTTTGTGTATATATGAGTGATATAAAGAGGCGTGGCAGGTTGACTCAGGAGAGTGCCTGGGAGGACAGAGGCGGTAAGGGCCGAATTCTGACAGCCACTGACTCTGAGGGACACTGGAAGGCACTAGATGATTTTGAACACAGGAATAATATATTTCTTCTCCTTTCTTGTTTTTTGGGAATCACTTTGATGGCTAGCCATGTTCAAAACAGCCTGCTGATGGGAGTAGTGGGAAGTGGGACAGCAAAAAACAAGGGTGAAAGCAGAAGCCCAGCTGGGCAACTCCTGGGATAATCCAGACCAGAGAGAACGGCAGCTTGGACACAGTGGCGGCAGTGGACATGGCACATGAAAGAGAAGAAACCTCCGATTACTCCAAGGTGTTTTGCCTGAGTGACTGGCAGGTGGAGCCAAACTACACCAAGATGGGAGACCTACAAGAGGGGCAGGTTGAAGTGGAAAGGATCAGTTGGATCAAGTGGAATTGAACATATTCAATTTGAAACATGGTAAGTGAGCCATGGAGAGGAAAGGGTTAATGTCAGGCCTGCGAAAACCTGGTCTCCCTAAATGTTTCCTAAGAAACAGCAGAGTTAAGATAAATGGGGAGTGTCTCTTCCACTGTTTCTTGACTGGCTCTGCACCTGGGATAGGGGACCTGTGGGTTGACATGAAGGTCTTAGAACTGCAAATGACTTGAATAATATAAAACATTAATAAGAAAAAGGAACTATGGCTTCTCTGTGTCAAGGTGACCCCATAAACCCTGACTCTCATCCATAGCAGCCTTGTATACCCCAAGTGGGAGACAGGGCAAAAAGGGATGGTATGTGGGTCACTGCCAGGCCCCTTGATAAGATGGAGATGCTGTGTCTGCTGTATCTCCTGCTATGGGTCTTGCCATAAAGCCATCTAAACATAATATTAAAACCTATTTGTGTCCCATGAGTTTGATGCTGACTTGAACCCATAACCACAACCGTGCTGCTGCATCATAAGTGGCTATTTTAATCTCTCCTTGTCTGACTCTCTGACTCCCTTAATTCTAAAACTGGGGAGGGAAGAGGATGGTATTAATTATTGACTCCCTAAATTTCCCCATCTCAGTGGCTGTGATTTGTGCAAATTAGTCTTTATAGTAACTCAGAAGGCAAGAAGCTAACTGCAGACATGAAAATCCAACACTGTCGGAACTATTAAATCTTTACCCAACACTTGGAACCACAAAATGTCTCTAGTGCTGCTCCTTTAATGATGAACATATGGTTCCCTAAATAGAAAGAAAGAGCTGGTCTTCTGTGCTGGTGGCCACCAAAACCACGGAACAAAACGGCCCATGGCAGAGGCCAAGACAGACCATGCACACAATGGTCCCACCATCTCCTTGGAAGGCTGCGCTCTCACCAGGAGCAGAACAGTCCCTGGTCACAGGAGCCACTTCACCACTTCATGAATCATCTCTATCATCACGTCAACACAGGTCATGGAAACCACAGAAAGACTGATCTGCAGAGAGATTTTGCAGAGGTTCTGATAGGCATGTTGATCCCTTATCACACAGAGCTACCAGAGTTGAGCCAGACACTCCCTCCTTCCTCAAGTGTAAGAAGAAGAGGAGTAAGAGCATATTATAATGCTCTCACTTCAGGGAACAACACGTAGGCTATGACAACTAATTCATGCAGCAAGCTCACTGAGGCCCTGCTGTGATCTGACATCGCTGTAGACCATGGGGATACGGCAGTGAACACAACAGACAGAATCACCTCTTCCTTCATGGAGCTTACATTCCAGTGTAGTAAGACGAAAAAGATGATGATTTTTTAAAAAAAAAATTATTTTGAATGGCTGGTGCCATTCAACCATGGTTCTGTAATCAGAAATCTCTGAAGTCAAGTTTTAAAAACTCCTCCTGAGACCACAGATGTCATGAGTGCTCTTCCAAGAGTGATGCTAACATTTGGGCACTTGGAGAGTCATGGCTCCACGTCTTCACTCCTCCTTATCAGTTCCTCCTGGATTTTACGGTTTAATCGGGGCTGGCGCATGCAACTGTTCCCTTTTTGCTTCCGTTAGTCTGACAGATTAGGCCAGTTGGTTTATTAACGACTTGGCCACCTACCAATGGCATAAGCACCGGGATAAATCCCAGCGGAGGGTCTCTCCTCTGCTTCCGCTGAGCTTGGTCTTGAAATGCTTTGAGATCTACAGCAGTAACAGCACAAGGAAACCACTTAATTGCTTAATGGTAGCGCGGCTTTGCAGTTGCTTATCAGAGAGAATCACCTTTTGGAAATTAATGTGTACATCTCCTCGAAGCCATGACAAACTCACAAAATCTCATCTCTCTGGTCTGAGAAATATGCCTAGAACAAAATGACTTATTGGATGATTTTATTTACTTCAGTTAAGAGACCACAGCTCATTAGGCCTTTAATACAGATCTATAACATCAGGCTCCCCAGTGTTTTCCTTGCTAAATGACCCCAAAACATATCATTTGGAAATAAGGAGGCACCTGAAAACTATGACTATATAACATTTGTGCTCAAAGGAAACAGACAACCCACCATACAATTTAGGTAAAGACTACTCAACAGAATTTACCCCTTTCTCTTTCTCTTCACTGTCTAAAAACTGCAATGGCAACAGTATTGTCTCCTTTAACGAGCATAAGGAAACCTCTTTCCTTATACATAATTCAGTGTCTTTCACTCCACTCTCTGCATGTCCTTACACATGGATGGACCACCCGGCCAGCTGTCTGGATGGCAGACCCCAGGGAGCGGCCCCATTTCGTTAACTCACTGGACTGACTAAGGCAGCACCACAGGGAGATACAGAAGCCAATCAATGAGAGGACAAACGGACTCTGGTTTCCTCCTAGCACTTAACGCAGGCTGTTCACCTCAGCCCTGTAACATTTCAGGCAGTCTGACTCCTGCTTCATCAGCCTGAAAAACAGAACTGGTTCTGCTCTCAGCGACCAGCCCACAGAGCACACTGCAGTCCCTGAGCAAGCAGAGATTCAGGAGACAAAGCCCAAAGAGATGAGAAAAGGCAGAAGGAGCAGCTTTCTGTTCCCAGGCAATTTTGAGAGTTATAAATAGATGAGGGGGAGGGATAAATGTAAAGAAAACACTTACTATAGAAAGAAATACAAATCTTAAATATTTAGACAATGAAAGAAGCAAAAAGAACTGCCGCAAAAGTCACTGCATACAGGCTCATACGAGACATGACAACTGTCAAAAAACTACGCTAAGCAATGAAATGCCTTCATCCCCAGTTACTTTCGCTATTAATTGCAATTTCACAAAGGTTTTCAAGATTTTCCACAAGAGAAAAAAGATGCAATGCTTTTTCAAAGTTTGGCAGGAGTTTTATGTCAGGAAACAAACTGGTTTGCACATTCGGAAGGTGGAAGTTAAGAAGGTTACATTTTTCCTCACATATTTTGGAGGCATCTGGACAGCCCTATTTAAAAAAAAAAAAAAAAAAAAAAAAAAACAGGCACCTGACCTTTGAAAAGCTCATAAGACAAAGTCAGCTTTATTTTCTGTTAGAAATCTGCTATAAAGAGTTAAGTATTTTTAACAAAAGAATGTGCATCTGTAGCTACGGAGTTGCTCGCACCATCGCAGCCTGTTTGTAGCAGGGATTGCTAACACGGCCAGCCTGCATGTTGAGACGGCATCATCCACTAGAGGCCAGAATGAGACTGTCACGTACAGGCAAATCAAATACAGACTCTGGAAGCACCAGAGCATCAGGGAGTGACACCAATACTGGGGATGACATGCTGGCAAAATGCATTTCTAAATCCTCTTACGCACTTTCTTTCCACATCTAAATCAGTGGGTAAATGAGGCACTAAAGGACAACATCTGTCAGCAAGAGGCTGACACTGTATTGAAGACTCAGAAACTGTAACAAAAATGGACCATTCTTTCCTGAATTGAAGTTGAGAAGGAAGGAAAAGAGGAGGCAGGGCATGGCTGCTGGTGAGAGAGGGGCCAAGACACAAATATGTATCTGATATAGGAGGCAGGAGAGGAGAACAGAGAAATGGGCAGGGAAAATGCCTCTGGAGTTCCCGGACCTGGAACTGGACTGGGAGCTAGCTGCAGCCTCGTGCATCAGTGGGGAACTGGTTAAAAACGCGCAGCACAGGCATAGCATGGAGCATGATACCGCCACCTGACAACTGAGGTAGGCCTGTCTGTTGGTATGGGAAGACCTCTTAGACATGCTTAAGTAAGAAAGTAGTAGACACTATGCTCTTTAACGATGACGTCTGTGTGAATTTGCTAAGGATTCATATGCACACACATACACATAAAATCCTTCTAAAGGCTCACGCCTGTAATCCCAGCACTTTGGGAGGCCGAGGTAGGTGGATCACCTGAGGTCAGGAGTTCGAGGCCAGCCTGGCTAACATGGTAAAACCCTGTCTCTACTAAAAATACAAAAATTAGCTGGGTGTAGTGGCAAGCATCTGTAAGCCCAGCTACTTGGGAGGCTGAGGCAGGAGAATTGCTTGAACCTGGGAGGCGGAGGTTGCAGTGAGCCGAGATCATGCCATTGCACTCCAGCCTGGGAGACAGAGCGAGACTCTGTCGCAAAAAAAAAAAAAAAAAAATTCATTCTAAAAAGATGCACAAACAAACACAAGAAGCCTCCCAATCAGAGGCCTCGCACTTGCCACTGGCCCTGTTCAGAAAGGTCCTTTCCCAGATCAACCCCCACTGAGTTCTTTACTCATTTACCATCTCAGCAAGACACTCCTGCCACTGTATTTAAAAATCAGTGCCTCCAATACTATTGTCTCCCTTTGCTGCCGTATTTTCCTCAAAACACCTGTCATCATCTGGCACATTCCGTGGCTTATTCATTTATTCATGGGTTTTATTTTTTATCTCACTCCTTTGGAATGTAAGCTCCATGAAGGAAGAGGCGATTTTGTCTGTTGTGTTCACTGCTGTATCCCCAGAGTCTAAATCGATGTCAGCTCATAGGAGGGCCTCAGTGAACTTGCTACATGAATTAGTTAAGTCATAGCCTATGTTGTTGTTCCCTGAAGTGAGAAAAGAGCTAGGAGTTACTCAGGTTACCAAGGAAACAATGCTGTGTTGAGGCTGCCAGTCTGGACATGACCTCCAGCTGACTTTGCTCCAAAGGTGAGTCCAAGAACTCAAGGGCATCTCCCTTCTCTTAGGTCACAGACCAGGATTTTGTATATAAAGACTTTCAATATCTGGAGTGAGTTTGATCAAAGGATCTAACAGACAAATGCAGCTAATGTAAACCTGTGAATGCAAGAGGGCTTTCCTCCTCCTAGAAAGGCCATCCACTCCATCCAGTGACACAGGTTTGGGAGAATCCTGGAGAAGCTGGGGAAGAAGGACACCTGCCTAGCAAGTCAGACCAGGTTGCTGTACCCCGGCTGTTGATGGGAGAACAGCAGTCACAGCCAGACTGTCCATGCGTCCCTGTGTGGAACGCAGTTCTCCTCCACACAGCCCACCGCATTCGACCTTGAACCAAAAAGGTGCTGGAGAATGACAAGCAAAAGCCCATCCAGGGTTCTTAGCAGTGGGGAAAGCATATTCCTATCATCATGTTTTGCTGAAATAATTTTGAATTAAGCCTCGGACGTAAAGGATGCCAGAGTTTGGATATTCTCTTTGCAGAGGCCTTGGTAACGGAGGGGACACTCCCAAGTAGTAAGTGGATTCTGGGAGCAACTACTTAACCAATCTAGTGCTATTTCAGAATTTTTAAAAAATATAATTGTGAGAAATGTTTTTGGAGTGAAACATATATTATCACGTGGACGAATATAGCAGTTGGACTCAATGTAAATATTAATGGTACTTTTTTCTATTTCTCCACCCCTCACTACAAATTAGTTACTTGCCTGAGATCTAATTTTACTTAATATGTTGGTAAGGGATAGTGCTTGGCATGATTTCATGCTTGGAATATGTAAGGAAAATTGCTCAGAATGATTTCATGCTTGGTTTGTTTTCTCTTCAGTTCTATTCTCAAGTAGTTTAGCATTTTGTTTTAAATGTTTTAGCTCCTAAGGGCACGAATATATGCAATAATATCTCTCTTCCCAGATTATCAGGCCTACAACTCCTTCAAGCACCCAGAAGCCAGACCAGGACACAGATGAAAATGCTAACATAACACTGCATCATGCGGATGATTTGAAAACACGGTGACTGAGAAGTGACTCATCCCAGATGGCTGTGGGGTCAAATACATCTCCAGTTATGGCCCTCTGGACAAGTGGCAGGCCCTGCACTCATGAGGGCTCTCCATGTGCTGCTCCCTCCTAATGCCCACCAATAAATCCTACTTCCTGTCCAAAAAAAACAAAAGAAAAAGCACCCATCATAGAAACATGCACTTTGGTCCTTAAGTTCTCATTCAAAGCCTTATTAACTATTATTTAACACATAAGCCTAATAAGTATGTTTAATTAATTTCCAAATCTATGCAGATTGAAAGGAAAATTGGCTAAGAGACATGAGTCAAGCAGCTGCAATGACTCAGAGATGTAATAGACAATGATAACAATGATAAACAATGATAACAATGATAAGAGCAAACAGAACTATAAATAAAGAGCAAACAGAACTATAAATAATGAATATTCGTAATGACAAACAATTGTCAAGCAAATATTTAACTACAACTAACACACATTGTAACGATAGAAGGCTTTCCAATGTACTTTAAAAGGAATTTAACCAGAAATGGCATTAAAAGAAAGTAGTACTTTTTTTTTTTTTTTTTTTTTGAGGTAGGGTCTCATTCTATTGCCCAGACTGGAGTGCAGTGGCTTGATCTCAGCTCAATGCAGCCGCCACCATGCCTGGTTTTTTTTTTTTTTTTTTTTTTTTTTTAATTTTTAGTAGAGATACGGTTTCACCACGTTGGCCAGGCTGGTCTCAAACTCCTCACCTCAGGTGATCCTTCCACCTTGGCCTCCCAAACAGCTGGGATTACAGGCTTGAGTCACCACATCTGGCCAAGAAATTAGATTTTAAGTGTTCTCACCACAGAAAAGATTAAGTATGTGAAGCACTACATATGTTAAATAGCTTGATTTTGCCATTCCACAAGTATACATATATCAAAACATCATGTTGTACACCATAATATATATAATTTTTACTTGTTAATTAACAATAAGTAAATGGACAGCAGTACTTAAAAGAAAAAGATGTACTTATTTAGATTATTCTCTTATAAGGATCCAACTCTTAATTCTTAAAGCTAGCAAAATGGAAGTTATTGTATATATGGAATCTATATGTACGGATATTATATGTCCCATATATATAATCGATAGATGATAGACAGCAATCCATTAAAAATTAGTGTGGCTTCCTACAAAATTTACATTTATCTATTCAATAAATAAATATTGAGCACTTCTAGTTCTTAGTGAGCTAGACAGACTTGGTACTGCCCTTGTAGACCCTCCTCGTGTTCTATTTCCTTCCTTTTTTTTTTTTTTTTTTGAGATGGACTCTTGTTCTGTCACCCAGGCTGGAGTGCAATGGCGCAATCTCGGGTCACTGCTACCTCCGCTTCCCAGGTTCAAGCAATTCTCCTGCCTCAGCCTCCTGAGTAGCTGGGATTACAGGCACTCACCACAATACCTGGCTAATTTTTGTATTTTTAGTAGAGACGGGGTTTCATCATATTGGCCAGGCTGGTCTCAAACTCTTGACCTCAAGTGATTCATCAATCTCAGCCACCCAAAGTGCTGGGATTACAGGCATGAGCCACCACATCTGGCCTATTCCATTACATTTTAGGTAAGTTCCTTAAAAGTGAAAAATCGGGTGCCTTGAGAGAAAATAGGTTAAATAGACTAGATCTGTTCCGAAGGTGGTAGGCTGGGGGCCTCCCTTGGGGTCCTAAATTTCAGATCTGAAGAATGAGTATCACTTAAGTAAGTAAGGAGCTGGCTAGGGGTGGGCGCTCCATTCGGAGGAACAGCAAATGCAAAGGCCCTGGGGTGAGAGGGAGTGCATGGTGCTAGCGGAACTAAGGGAGGTCCTGTGGCTGGAGCAAGAGGATGAGAGGCCTGGGTGGAAACACTCGGAACGCAAAACACATGCTGATGTAGATAACGTTTATTCTACGGGCAGTGGCAATTCACTGCAGAGTGCCCTTCGAAGATGTTTGAAAAACTCATTTTGATGGCAGTGTGTAGAACACATCAAAGTGAGAGCCTGAGTGAGCATCTGATTGCTTAAGCGGGACAAGGCAGGTGGTGTCGCAGTCCTCCAGGGAGAGCTGATGGTAAGAAGGTGAGGATGAAGATGAATAGCTGTATTCAAAAACATTTAGGAGGTAACAGTGGACAGGATTTAGAGATGGACTGAGTATGGATGGTGAGGAAGAGGAAGGAGTAAGAGGCCTCGGTGTTCTGGCCTGGGCAGTTGGGAGCACCACAGCGCTGGCCACTAGATGGAGGACACGACACAGGCTCAGGAATACCATGTGGGGTGAGGCAGGGACTGATCAATGTTGTTTCAACTTGCAAAGTTTGGAGTCCTGTGAAACATCCAAATGGGTATGTCAAGAAAGGTGTATGTATGTATCTGAAGTTCAGAGGCCACATCTGGGTTCAAGATATAAGGTTCGAGCTCTTCACTTACACTGGCTGTGGGTCCTAAGAACTTACAAGGACAAAAGATTTCTATTGCTAAACTCATCACTGGAGGGGACAAAAAATGTTCTCAGGGAAAAGTGCTTTTGATAAATTTTGTTTCAGATAATTGGACCACTTACACTTTCCAAAGACATTGGATGAAATAAGAAAAATGGATTCCATGTTATAAAGCTCAAAACACCATACAAATATGTCATCTAATAGTACATGATGACTGCAATTTAATACAAGAAAAAATCAGCTTGCTTGGCACACATGGACTAAGTACATAATAAACATATACTGATTTGATAATGCTGATACTGATAACAATGATGACATGGGAATGTTTTACAAAAGGGACATAAACGTATGCCAACAAGATCATTTAGTTCTAGGATAAGTTGCCATGTACCAAATAGCCATATTGTTAATACTGGTTTTGCCAATTATAATTCTTAAAGCTCTTCCATATACTGTATTTATATAATCTTCAAAATCATCCTTTAAAGCAGGTGAGACAAATATTATACCCATTTTATAGATGACAAAACTAAATCTCAAAGAGCTTAAGAAACTCAACCAAAGATACTCAGTTAACAAGTGGCAGAGCCATGATTCATCCAAATCTTTGACTTCATTTTCTGTATACCAACACTGGTTAAAAGGAGCCCAGAAGAAACACAAAACAGAGATGATGAAATCTTTGGAGGAGTTTCCTTTAAGAAATGCATCTATGGAAGATTGCCTGAGGCCGAATACAATATGAAAAATATAAAGGTTTTTGCCATCTCGGAAGGAGAGCACAGTGAAGAAATGGAGAAAAGTTGAGTACTGAATTGATATCACTGTGCAGAGTCGCTGGATGAAGCCTCAACAGATTTTCAGATAAGCAAGCCATACATTTTTCTGTTGTCCCACTAGTTTGAGTAGCACTTCTATCACTTGCAATCAAAATAATACTGACTAGTAAATGCAACGATATTGGACAACTCAGTACTTTCTCAACCAAATCCACACAACCTTCCTCTATGACTATGCTCATGCTATTTCTACCAACTGGTATTCGTTTTCTCACCTGTTGAACTCCTCGCCATCCTTCAAACACCCCCTCACTTTGATCTCCAAAATGAAACCTTTACTGACTCCACCAGGACAATCACTTCTCCCTCTTTTGCTCCCCAGGCACTTTATATGCACTTGTCTTACAGAACTTCATCCCCTGGAGTAGGCATCTCTTCTTCCCCTGGTACAGTATCTTACACATGGTAGACCTTCAATACATAATCAATTTACCACACTGTATAAACTGGAATACTAACTAACTTCTCAGAAGATTGCCAATGTTGAAATGTTGAAATGTTTAAAATATTAATATTATGTGACAAAACAAAAGAATGGTCAAACCTTGGCTTTACCTCTCCACATTAATTAGATGAACACGCCATATCAGACATTTCCCAGGACCTCCTAGAGCTGGTCATTCTGAATATCATTTTGGGGGTAGTAGAATATAACCACCCTAAAAATATGAAATAAGAAGTTGCAAATCTTTCACATTTCATATTAAGCACATAGATTTTATTTTGCAGATATACTCTGTTAATTGTACTAATAAAAGGCATGTCCCTCCAGCCCGCAAATACTATAAAAATATTATAAGCATATTTTATTAATCTGTATCTTCTACCATTTCAGTTGGTTCTCAAAACAGCTTTGAACTGTTATATTTTACTACTGTTCACAACAAATCATGTAACCTAGTTCCAAAAAACAAGGAAAGTGAACTCAAATAAGAATATTTTTTCATTAAGATCTAGTAAAATGTTTTATATTCCTAATCTGGGTTTATTCTATGAAAGAAAAAGGAACTAATCTTTGTTTTTAATCTACACAGCATTCAAACTGGAAAGGCGAATTTCTATTTTCTAATGCTGGGTTATTAAAATGTATTTCAGATGAAAGGCATAAAATGCTTATTTCCATACAAACTACAAGACAGCAAAATGAATAGAATCATCATGCTCACGGAAAATGCCAGCACCTCAGAGAGAGGCAGATCCAATCAGAAAAATGCTGTAGCTTTTACCTTTCAGAATAACGATTTACTAAGATTACTTTTAACCAGCTAATGGCTTTTGGTCTGACAAAGTACAACAAATATTGGCATAGCATCTTACAGTATATACTATATGCTGATAATTACCCCCATTTGATGTTTATGGAAAATGAAGCCTAGAGGTCTTAATAACAGTGAGTACGTGATGAAGCCAGAGGCCCGGAGGCCTGTGTCTCATCCCCAGTGGCCCCGTGACAGATTATACAAGTGCCAACAAATTGCTGCTCATGAGACTTTTTTGCCCAACTCTCATTTCATACCATAGTAGCCTTCAGGCTTCCAGAAGCTGTTCACCTCCAGAGCTGCCTCTTTGGCCCAGCCTCCTCCTTGGGGGTGGACACTCCCCTCACCTTCCATGGCTGCCTTGCTCCTGCTTCCATCTCTCCACTGTTGCGTCTTCCCTTCTATGCCGGCCCCTTCAGACCTGCCTTTCCCTCCTGGAGATACAATAACTGACTCTGATTCAGTCCAGGCCCCTGGAAAGGTAAAGAGGAGTTTCCCTCTTCTGAAAAGAGACCGCTGATATTGTTCCACACATGCAAATAGCAGAAATATGTCTCCAGTACACCGACTCCATGCTCTGGTTTATGTGATGGGTCATTACTCCAAGAGAGGCTATCACGGACATCCTGGAATGGCAAGGATCCCTTCACACCAGTTGTGAAAAAGTCCCTGGAAGTGGGATAAATTGAAGGCAGCGGCTTTTCCTTTTGCTCTTGAGTTATTTCCTTGGGTCTCCACTCAGGGTGTCTGCACTAATCTTCTGTGCATCCCAGGTGGTGGGAACTGGTGAAACCAGGTGCTGCCCTGCATATACCATGTGCCATCTGCAGTGGGTTCATGGAAGGTACCAGAACGTGAATGTACATGAAAGGCCACATTCTCCAGGGGGCCCTCCAACATATTCAGCGAGAGGGTGGCAACTTGAGGGCCCCGATAACTTTCAGGATGTGCTAGATCAAACTGCCTCAGAGTTATCTCAGGAGGGCTGCTTTTTTTTTTTTTTTTTTTTTTTTTTTGAGACGGAGTCCCTCTCTGTAGCCCAGGCTGGAGTGCAGTGGCGCAATCTCAGCTCACTGCAACCTCTGCCTTTCAGCTTCAAGCAATTCTCCTACCTCAGCCTCCCGAGTAGCTAGGATTACAGGCATGAGTCACCACACTTGGCTAATTTTTATATTTTTAGTAGGGATGGGATTTCGCCATGTTGGCAAGGCTGGTCTTGAACTTCTGACCTCATGATCCACCCGTCTCAGTTCAGCCGCCCAAAGTGTTGGGATTACAGGCGTCAGCCACCGCACCTGGCCAAGGGCTGCTTTTAACAGAACTCTGCACACAACTGCTCTGACCGCCTCTTGGTACTCTCCCCATCAGTCTCTCCTTCTGTCCTTGTAGTGGCATGTCTCCATTCATTTTTATTAATATCGATCTTGGGGGGAGCTTAAAGTGAACACTGTGTTGTCTGATTCCTTTCTCCATCCATTGGAGCTGTCGCAGGGGGCTGTCTGTTGACCCTCAGGCAGCCTCTGAATGGGGTCATCACCTCTGCAGTTGTCAACCTGACATCCTGCTATGGCACCCTTGGGCATCCCTGCAGGCTTTACTCTGAACTCCACCCTGACATCCTCCCCCAGGGGTGTGTCTCCAGGAGAGGAAACGCTACCTTCCAGCACAGTGATTTCTGGCACCAGTGTGCTACCCCTTGTGGGAGATAAGGAAATTCCCGGAAACTCTGCATTTCTTGCCTACGACACCCCTTCCCTCTCCCAGGTTCATCTAAAAGTTCCTCCTCTGAGCTGTCTGTCAGTGGATTCCAGAAGTAACCATTTCTTGGCGGGCTCTGCCCAGTCTCCTCTAAAACCTTACTGTCTACATAAGTATATCTGAGTTGTGGCTGAACCCCGACCTCTCAGGAAACGTCTCATCCTCACCGGGTTCTGAATATGTCTATTTCCTGCTCTGTCATATTTTTGCTGAGCAGAATCTTCCTGCTTAAGACTTTTAGCAGGGGGCATGGCAGCTCCTCCCTCCCTCTCATTCCTAACTGTAGTTTCTTGCCACCCACAAGACTGATAAGCCAGGAAAATCCTTCAGGAAGGAATTTGAAAATTCCAAAGACAAGGCGATTTCTGACAAGTTATTCTGGGAGCTTAAAGGGAAACTATGAATATGCTTTTGGGTACCAGATTGGTCTCTGAGCAGAGGGGGAGAATCAGATGATCTCAGATAACCCTTTTTCTTATTTCCTAGAGCATTCGAACTTTGGCAAAAGTTAGACCAAGGGAGTCCTATAGAAGTTTTGGGACTTTTCAATTTGTGCTCTTCAGGAGAGCTGGACGAGAACTTCTAGGCCCAATTTATAACATGACTCAGCTTCTGTGTCCCAGGAACCAGGGCATCAGTCACCATATGGAGATGCCATTCAGTTGGGCAGCAATTCCTCTTGGGCCCCCACTGGGCTCTCTGGTCCCAGTATTGCTCTGCTTCTCCGGGAGTCACTTCGGACACTTCAAGGAGCAGAGGTTTCTTTCCATTTGCTAAATAATGAGGTAATGCCTGAGGCTCCTCAGCCTGAAGGTCTGATGTTCTGTGGGGTTCACTTGGGTGTCTTGGGAAGCCATCAACACTGATTGGCTGCCATTTCTGGAAGAATCACCCTTGAGGATCCCAACGCTTTCATAGTAAGTTACACACTTGGCTCGCAAGAGCTTTAGGCCATGGGATTGAGGCATGTCTGCTTCATTCCGTGGAGAATGTCCAGTCTGTATGGGAGGTAATGGATTCATCTGCAAATTTTTAAAAAAAGAGACTTTTTTAAAAACATGCGGTTTCAGGAAGAAGCAACAGCATGTGTGAAGGCTTCCAGATGAGCGAATTTGGCCAGAAGAAACTGGCCTAGGCCAAGGGCTGCAGACCCCCGGGGATGGAGCGAGTCGCAGTTGCTGCAAGTCATTGGAGAATCCTTATGTGAGCTAAAAAAATGCCTGAATAATAAACAAATAACACTGCAATTCATGAAATACATATTCACATGCAAATGACATCTGAACTCAGAGAAGCCTTTTGACACTATGTATTTTCTTAATCCTTATACTAAAAGTATAATGACAAAAAGTATAATGACTGTCATGTCACTTTTGGAGAAAAAATTTCAGGATGAAACCACGACCTTATATTAAGAAAGTCATGGTCCATGTTGGCCTGGACTTAGCCTGTACTCTCCCCCTTCCCTGACCCCTGTTTAGTGTTCTCAGGCTGCATTTGTCTCTATGCCCAATAGGAAATCAATCTCATAAATAAATGCATGTTTAGGTGTTGCTAAATGACAAGAAGTTATAATCTTATACACATAATGCTGATACTAAATAACACTAAACAGACACTTTCTCTGAAACATGTATTTAAGAACTTTGACAAATAATTTCTGAAGATATCATGTCTGTACTGGAAGTAACAGACATTTGCGTCATGGAATTTTCCAGGAGAAAAAGGAGCCATCTATCTTAGAAGGCAAAGGAGTGATTATAAATGACAAAGAAATCCTTTCTAGCCCAGTGGCTTTCGCAACGCATTCTGCAGAGCTCCACATTTGCAAGGAAAATCAGAGACCATGACAGAAGGGGCTTAGAAGGGGCCAAGGGAACTGCAGGATTTGAAACCCCTCATGCACTTCAACTAGAGCAATTCTAGTACATTTTAAATGGCAAGACTTCCTTTAAGGAAAGGATTCAACTGCCACGAAAAAGCATTTGAAATCTTCTATACAATATTCTTACTTTGCAGATGAGGGGACTGAGGCTTAGAATGATGAAGTGACTTCTTCAAGGTCAGCCTGGTTGAGAACAGCAAGGTCATGCATGATAAGAGCCCTGTCTACATTGCACCACAGTAGTGGGACATCCTCAGACTGGCAGCACACCTGCAATCCCTCGTGTAGTATCATCTACCATATCCGACCATTCTAGCTCACCATGAATGACACCGTCTACCAACGATACCACTTAGTGTCTGTACATTGCTTAGAAACTATCATGTATTGCTTCTTTATTCACGCTTATTATTGGCCATTAGAATTTTCATTTTCATTTCTTGAGTTATCTAATGTTTTACAAAAATATTTATTTTGAAACATTTTGAAACCTTATTTATAGTATAAATAGGGTAGCTAACCATCCCTGTTTGCCTGGAACTGAGGGATTTCCGTGACACATGGCCATCAGTGCTGAAACTGAGACTATCCTAGACAGACAAGGCTGGTCAGTCACCCGAAGTAAAAAGTCATTTTATCCCCTTGAGAGTAAGTTGCCAACCTAATAGTCCATCATCCCTGAAAAATTTAGTGTAGATTTTCTACAAACAAGGACTTTATCTTTCATACTCTACAATGCAGCCAGCAAAACCAGGAAAGTAACATTGATACATTATGACCATCTTATCCTCATACTCCATTCAATATTCACCAATTGTTCCAGTAATGTCCTTTCTAGGAAAGGATTCAGTTCCAATTCACACATTGCATTTAGTTGCCATGCCTCTTTAGTCTCCTTCAATCTGGACAGATCCTCAGTCTTTCCTTGACTTAATGATGTATCTAATTTCTAAGGTAGCCACATCTAGTCTCTCTGATTTAGGGCACATATAGTAGGTTATGGGGTTTTTTTCTTTTATATTTTTAGAGCACCAATAACACTTTTAACCACATAGAACGTGCTTCATAAATAACTGATCAACAAACATGAAGTCAGCCCGACTCCATAACTGAAGGTAGCTATGATTCCGCTGGGATATTGAACTGGTTGTTCTCAGCAACAACGTGAACTCCCAAAGGGTCTGGTTTTCACACTCTAGCAAAGCCAAAGAATGAGAAGCCTCTGTATTCTTCAGCTCTTCTTTGAAGTCAAGAACATTTCATCTAGGCTGGCCCCAATCAATAATCTCAGTAGACTGGACTAAATAACACTAAACAGATGAGCGAATTCAAGGAGCGAGACACTGGGACTGTGGAAATTAGTCTGAAGACCATTCATGGTCTCAACTTTTTCCCCTTTTCTCATTACATTGCACATTGCCTTGCACTAACCTTATTTTTTATCATGATGCAGATAAGGGTGTCATGAAGGCCACAGTGGAGTAAAGATGATTTAGCTATTGTCTAGGCCACTTGTGTGTGTCACTTATTAGAGATGGACACTCAGATCCAGAGAGTAGGACCATAGCTATGCCCACAAGAAGTAAGTGGCCAACTTATAAAGGAACCCGTGGCTTTTGGAAGCCCAGCGCTCTTTCCACAGCTTTCTCACTGTAAACAATAACAGCATGAAGACCCATTGTCAGGAAATTGTACCAATGTATAATTAGTATCACTGTATACTTAGGACCTCAGAAACCCAAAAACTAGTACTTAAATTGAAAAAAAAAAAAAAACAAACCCTTAGTGTGTGGGTGTATGCATGTGTGTGTGTGTGTACATATATTTATATGTACATATATGTGTATATAAAATCAGGGTCCAGTGAGATATATGAAAAATGTGTAATAATAATAACAACAACAATAATAACAGTAGCTGTTAACACATAGCACTTAATGCTCTGAAAACAGAAGCACAGATAGATTAAGTAACTTGCCCAAGGTCACATAGCTATAGATGGAAAAGCCAGAATTTCAGCCCAAGCCTACTGGTTTCAGAGTTCTTGCTTTTCTTAACTCTTGGATATATTACCTCTCACTTTTAATTATTTATCTGGCTCTGCATTGTCATAAGCAATGTATAGCTCAAGTTGTGTTTTTAGAACCCAAATTGATAAGCCATCAATTCAAACACAAATAAACTGGTCTGCCCATGCAAAAGAAAATATCAGAAGCCATACAGAAAAAAAAAAAAAGTTTTACAATTATGGTTTGCAATTACTTAAGAGCATGGTATACAACTGACAGTGTCGGTGTATACAGATAAACAGATAGTAGCTTAATAAGTCTTTATTTCATGCCTTCTTGAATGACGGAATTTCTCTTTGGACCTCTCTGCTTCACTGTGTCCACAGCTGTTCCTTGCAAGACACTGAAAACTTTCAAGAAATAAACTTTGCCTCCCAGCTCCTCCACAGGGTGCAGTCACATGTACACAGGGTACATGCCACCTACAGGCATGAAAAAGATGCTTGCTTTCTCCAGAATGGCCAACGGGACTGCTTAGTGGGTTGTAATCCCCAAAGATGTAGCAGGCAGAGTAGAAGTCAAGGGAGAGGCAAAGGGAATGGTTCACGCAAAACTGCTGACATTGAGAGAGAGAGTGGGGAGAAAAGCAGCAAGTGAATTTAAGGAAAGAAAACAGAAGTGTAACCACATTAAATTACGGGCAGGGAAACAAGGAGAATGACACATCAGTTACAAACTGGAAACAGAGGTTGTCTTTTATCAAAAGCCAAACTACCTGCACAGTGGTAAATTATTAGAACACAAAATAGTTTCTTCTTTTAGTACAACAAACCAGGAAACAATGCACAATGCAGACATTTAAAAAAAAAAAAAACCTAGGCACAGTGGTTCACATCTGTAATCTTAGCACTTTTGGAGGCCAAAGCAGGTAGATCACTTGAGGTCAGGAATTCAATACCAGCCTGGCCAACATGGTGAAACCCCATCTGTACTAAAAATACAAAAACTAGCTAGGCATGGTGGCATGTGCCTGTAGTCTCAGCTACTTGGGAGGCTGAAGCTGGAGAATCACTTGAACCCTAGAGGCAGAGGTTGCAGTGAGCCGAGATTGCACCACTGCACTCCAGCCTGGGCAACAGAGCGAGACCTCATCTGAAAAAAAAAAAGATAAAAATAAAAAAATAAAATGAAATAACACTACATATTCCAAAACAAGACCTTCCCTCCTCAAATCTAACAGACACCATTGTTCTATTTCTGGTGCTTATACAACATCTGTCTCATTTAAAATAACAAAACAAAACAACCTGCAATTCCATCTCAGGCAAGTCTATAATGGAAGTAGCTGATGGATAAAACTCTCCTCATTTTCTCCACCCCTACTTTAAGGCCAAAGCTTCGGGATTCTCTAAGCCAGGACCCAGGTGAGAGAACAGTCTCCTCTAAATGAAGAACTCTCTTCTCCAGCCTCAGTACTTTGTTGTTTTACATATATTTTATCTCTCCTCTCATGCCCAGTATATGATTGAACCTCAACACACTCTTGTTGACTAGCTAAAGAATCAATCTAATTTGATCTAAAGAATCAAATTTTCATTTTTAACTTTTCACTCAGGAAAAAGAAAAAAATTCTACCTTCCCCTTGGCCACTACTTCATCATTCTGGAAGCTCTAGCAGGTAGTACAGCACATTAAAAATATATGGATTCTGCCAGGCACAGTGGCATGTGCCTATAATCCCAGCTATTTGAGAGGCTGAGGTGGGAGGATCACTTGAGCCCAGGAGTTCAAGACTGTAGTAAGCCATGACTGCACCTGTGAAAAGCCTCTGCACTACAGTCTGAGCAACACAGTGATACCTCATCTTTAAATATTAATTAATTAAGTTAGGCACAGTGGTTCACACCTGCAACCCAGCACTTTGGGAGGCCAAGGCGGGTTGATCACCTGAGTTCGAGACCAGCCTGGCCAACATGGTGAAACCCCATCTCTACTAAAAATACAAAAATTAGCCAGGCATGGTGGTGTGCATCTGTAATCTCAGCTACTCAAGAGGCTGAGGCACGAGAATATCTTAAAACCCTGGAGGTGGAGGTTGCAGTGAGCCAAGATCACGCCACTGCATGCCAGCCTGGGCGACAGAGCAAGACTCTGTCTCAAAAAATAAATAAATAAATATTAATTAACTTTTTAAAAAATTTAAAGAATATGTGTGGATTCTAGAGTCAGGCAAATAATCTTGGGTTTAAATCCCAGGTTCACCATGAGCTATCAATATTTCTTTAGGTAAATGACTCAACCTCAGTTATACGGTTTGGCTGGGTCCCCACCCAAATCTCATCTTGAATTGTAGCTCCAATAATCCCTATGTGTCATCGGAGGGACGCTATGGGAGGTAATTGAATCATGGTGGTGGGTTTTCCCATGCTGTTCTCCTGATAGTGAATAAGTCTCAAAGATCTGTTGGTTTTACAAAGGGCAGTTCCCCTCCACACACTCTCTTCCCTGCTGCCATGTAAGACATAGCTTTGCTCCTCCTTCACCTTCCACCATGATTATGAGGCCTCCCTAGCCATATGGAACTGATACAGACAGTAGACAGGGAAACACTGAGTAGAAGAGGGCGGTTCCCTGGCAAAGTCCCCACTCTCAAGCCTAAAGACCCATGGCCCTAAACGAGGATAGGCGTTTCTGTTTTTGCACCCAAAAAGTTACTTTTTGGACCACCATGCTCCCTATCCTGTACCCATGTAAACCCTGAACCCCAGGATCCAGAGCAGACAAGCAGACAAAGAGATGAGACAAGCAGACAGACAGCAAATGATGTGGCAGAGAAAAAAAGAGGAGGAACGTCTGAACACCAAGAGGAGTTGGGCTGGGGGTGGCTGGAGAGGAGTTAGGCCACTGGACAGCCCAACTCCAGGGGAAGATCATCTTCCCATTCCATCCCCTCCTTCCAGCTCCCAATCCATCCACTGAAAGCCACCTCCACCACTCAATAAAACTTCACATTCATCCTTCAAGCCCATGTGTGACCCAATTCTTCTGGGATGCTGGGCAAGAGCTCAGGATATAGAAAACTGTCACACTGCACCTCTACCCTTGCAAAAAGGCAGAGGGTTCATTGAACTGGTTAACATTCAAGCCATCTGTGGATGGCAAGGCTAAGAGAGCTTCGTAACACTGCGGCCACAGGCACCCACCCCTAGACACTAGACACTACCGCAGGGCTGGAGCCTATAGCGCTCCCCCGGCTCCTGCCTGTCTGCATGCTCCCCCTTCTGTCAGGGGCAAGCCACACTCTTGTCACACATCCTGCTAAGGGGATCAGGGAACTCTCCCATTTCAAAACTGTTAAACCTCTTTTTCTTTGTGAATTACCGAGTCTCAGGTATGTCTTTACTAGCAGTGTGAGAACAGACTAATACAGTAAATTGGTACTGCAGAGTGGGGTGCTGCTGTAAAGATACCTGAAAATGTGGAAGCAAATTTGGAAGTGGGTAACAGGCAGAGCTAGGAACCATTTGAAGAGTTCAGAAGAAGACAGGAAAATAGGGGAAAGTTTGGAACTTCCTAGAGACTTGGAGGGCTCAGAAGACAGGAAGATGTGGGAAAGTTTGGAACTTCCTAGAGACTTAATGAATGGCTTTGACCAAAATGCTGATAGTGATATAGATAATAAAGTCCAGGCTAAGGTGGTCTCAGATGGAGATAAGGAACTTGTTGGGAACTGGAGTAAAGGTCACTCCTGCTATGCAAAGAGATTGGCAGCATTTTGCCCCTGCCCCAGGGATCTGTGGAACTTTGAACTTGAGAGAGATGATTTGGGGTATCTGGTGGAAGAATATACCAAGCAGCAAAGTGTTCCAGAGGAAGCAGAGCATAAAAGTTCAGAAAATTTGCAGCCTGGCAATGTGATGGAAAAGAAAACCCCATTTTCTGAGGGGAAATTAAAGCTGGCTGCAGAAATTTGCATAAGTAACAAGGAGCCAAATGTTAATCACCAAGACAATGGGGAAAATGTCTCCAGGGCATGTCACAGAGCTTTGTGGAAGTCCCTCCCATCACAGGCCCAGAGACCTAGGAGGAAAAAATGGTTTCCTGAGCCAGGTCCCAGGCCCCTTTGCTATGTGTAGCCCAGGGACTTGGTGCCCTGTGTCCCAGCTGCTCCAGCCATGGCTAAAAGGGACCAAGGTACAGCTTGGGCTATGGCTTCAAAGGATGCAGGCCCCAATCCTTGGCAGCTACCATGTGGTACTGAGCCTACAGGTACACAAAAGCCAAGAACTGAGGTTTGGGAACCACTGCCTATATTTCAGAGGATGTATGGAAACACCTGAATGTCCAGGCAGAAGTTTGCTGGAGGGCCAGGGCCCTCATGGAGAACCTCTGCTAGGGCAGTGTGAAAAGGAAATGTGGGTTGAAGCCATTGAAGCCCCCACACAGAGTCCCCACTGGGGCACTGCCCAGTGGAGCTATGAGAAGAGGGCCTGTAAAATCACAAGCAAGTTAGTTAATTTCTAGATACAATGGGGGTAAAGACATTGGATAAATACACCCTTTCCAAATGGGAGAAATTGGCCAAAACAAAGGGGCTATAGGCCCCATGTAAGTCTGAAATCCAATAGGGCAGTCATTCTCCAGACCACAGAATGGTAGATCTACTAACAGCTTACACCATGCACCAAATGCTGCAGACACTCAACACCAGCTGTGAAAGCAGCTGGGAGGGGGTCTGTACCCTGCAAAGCCACACAAGCAGAGCTGTCCAAGGTTGTGGGAGCCCACCTCTTGCATCAGCATGACCTGGATGTGAGGCATAAAGTCAAAGGAGACCATTTTGGAACTTTAAGGTTTAGTGACTGCCCTATTGGATTTCAGACTTACATGGGGCCTATAAGTCCCTTTGTTTTGGCCAGTTTCTCTCATTTGGAAAGGGTGTATTTATCCAATGCCTTTACCCCCATTGTATCTAGAAATTAACTAACTTGCTTGTGATTTTATAGGCTCATTGGTGGAAGCGATTTGCCTTGTCTCAGATGAGACTGTGGACTTTTGAGTTAATGCTGAAATGAATTAAGACTTTGCGGGACTGCTGGGAAGGCATGATTGGTTTCAGAATGTGAGGACATGAAACTTGGGAGAAGCCAGGGGCAGAATGATATGGTTTGGCTTTGTCCCCACCCAAAAATCATCTTGAATTATAGCTCCCATAATCCCCACATGTCATGGGAGGGACCCAGTGGGAGGTAACTGAATCATGGGGGCAGTTTCCCCCATACTGTTCTCGTGGTAGTTAATAAGTCTCTCAACATTTGATGGTTTTATAAAGGCCAGTTCCCTTGCACACACTAAATTGCCTGCTACCATGTAAGACATGCCTTTGTTCCTCCTTCACCTTCCGCCATGATTGTGAGGCCTCCCCAGCCATGTGGTACTGTGAGTCCACTAAACCTCTTTTTCTTTATAAATTACCCAGTCTCAGGTATGTCTTTATTGGCAGCGTGAGAACGGACTAATACATTCAGTTTCCTCATTCATAAAAACAGAGTGGGGGGGGTGGCAAAGTGGGTCTTAAACTTTTGCTATCTCATGGTACAGGAATAAAGGGGGATAAAATATCTTAGGTGCCTGGTCCAGAAAAGGTAATTATAAATGTCACTTATGTTTCCTTCTCCTCCTAATTTATCCAATAAATGCAAAAACTCTGAGGCACTCACTCTCTTTGCTCTTTATCCACTCATCAAACTTTCCTTGGAGCCTAATTGCATGCCAGATACATAACTTCATAAAACACATGTGGTTGTCTCTGGTCCCGTGGAACTACAGTCACAGGGGAGGGGTCAGAAATGAAACAGCTCACCGATAAATGAGTGAATGAATTTGGCTAGATTAATAGGAGTGGGCAAAAAGTAGCATGAATAAACACTCCATTAGGGAAAAAGATAATTAAGCTAAATTCAAAGTACTGAGTGTGAGCGTGGAAGCCAGATACTGGGAGTTTCTGAAATTCTCTGTGCCTCCCTTTCCTCTTCTACAAAATGGAGATAGTAATAGATGGTAACTCTTTGGGTGAGTGTGAAAAGTAAAGCAACACCCCCCTCCCTCATCCTCACTAACCCAGCATATCAACCAGTTTCCTGAGATGTCCAGATTTCCATTTGGCCTCCAGCCAGCTTGAATAGCCAAACTGCCCCCAAGAAAGCACCCTGAATGTGAGGTCATCCAGGATCCCAGGAACCCATTGTACCCACTCCAAAACTAAAAGCCCACAGACCGCGGGGGTAGGACCTGACTAGCTGAAACATGCTGACCAAGCTACCTGAAGCACCTTTGAGGTATGCCCAGGCCTCAGGGTTGTCAAGTAGAAAAACCAGCACCTCCAGCCAGGTGTGTCTCTCTCATAAAGAAAGTTGATTGGAACAGTTTTTTCTGCTTCTGTGTGGCAAGCTCACCCCCAGATGCTTCTGAGAGCACAGCCCTTGCATTCCCACTAGGCCACCTGAGAACCTGGCCTCCCACATCTGGATTCGGCTGAAGCAGCAGTCCTTGGAGAGAAAGGTGAGACTGGACAGTCAAGAAAGGGACAGAAAGTCGACGGCCTGGGAACTACCCCAGCGTGGACAGTTATAGAAGTCACATACCTGTGTGTTCTCACTCCTCACGGGAGGACCGTGCAAAGGCAAACTGCTAGGCAGGTAGACCTCACAGATTCTCTCAGTCGGGCAGTCGGTGAGTCTGTCCAAAGTATTTGAATCTGAAGAGAAAATGTTAAGAAACAAATCCTAGAAAAATATATCACATATATTCTCCCCACCGAACCAAACAAAAACAACAAAGAAACACTTAGTTTATTTTTAAAAATAGGCGCAAGAAGTACTCAAAGTAATAAATAATAACAATAAGAAGAAGAAACGTTACTTCTTAGCCTCACCGTCCTGGACGAGAAACCCCTTCCCACTTGCACGTCGGGCGCTGAGCGCCTGGAGAGAGAGGCAGGTCTCCGCCCCTTGCCCCGCCCTAAGGCTGCGGAACGCGGCGCCATCGGGTCGCCATGGAAACCGCGGCGGGTGGGCGGATCCCGGGAAGGTTGGCTGGGTCGGGCTACCCTCGCGACGCCAGAGATGCAGCTGGAGGCTGCGCGAACGCAGAGGGAAGAGAGCAAGTCCTGGGTTCTCTCGACTTGCAAGGGCTTGGCCCCTGACCCGGGTCTGGGAAAGTGAAACGGAAAGTCGCCTCCCAGCGCAGAATATTCAAATTTGCGAGATGATCAGAATCACGCTGATTTAAAACCCAAACCCTCCCTAGTTTCCCATTCCTGCCCTGCTGAATCAAAATCTCCCAGCCAGCACCCGGAATCTGGATTTAACCAGGGGCTGTTTATAGAGGCTGGACGTTGGTAGATAACATGTTCGCCTATTCTTATTTCTCAACGCCATACCACCACTCCGTAATGGTAAAAGAATCTGCACCCCAATATCCTCCCCAGCGGCTCTGAAATGGAGTCCCTGAAGCTGGAAATGCGGAGCCCATTCATCTCCTTGCAGTACTTCAAGGTGTGAGCTGATTGGAAGCGTCGCTGCTTCTTGTGGGTTTCCCACTAGGGGGCAGCCTCGTCTTTCGCTCCTCTTCCTTCCTCAAAGCAGTAGCCCACATTGTGGTTTCTAGCTAATTCCGGCTGCAGCCTGGTTAATAATATAAGCACTTCTAGAAAGCGGAGCTTGGATGCAGAGCCGAGCCTAGGGCTGTACGTGGAAGAAGCTCTCAGCCCCAATTCGTGGTTTACAGTTAGGGTTCAGAACAAAGAATCCAAGCTTGTAAAGCAATAATGTTCCCCTTGAGGATAATACACGTGAACTGAAGGGCACGTTTCTCAGCCCCCTGAGATTTATCTTTTATTGGGCAATCAGGTGGGACTTCAGGATTGATGCATCAAGCTCTAGCCTTGGCAGCACCCTGGATAACTATGAGCCTCACCTGACCACCATCAGAAGGCAGCGTGATGGTGAGACAGGACTCGCTTCTGCACTAATGGGGATCGCCACAGCTTCAATGGCTATAAAATCAGGACCTGTCATATCTGCATAGCCTCTCCTAGAGGTTTACGGGACGCTCAGCTCAACAGAGTGGGATAATCTATGGGTCTCTAATACCTTATGCATTTACTATGCCTTATTTTGATAACCTGTTTATAGGTCTGACTTCTATTATTTCATATATAGGCATTGTCAATCTTAAATTTGGAGAGGAGACTTTATTTCTTACAAGAAGTTGCAGCTTGCAGGGTGGCCATCCTGACAGGGGGAAGCTAGCCTCTGGCAGAGAACAATAGCAGGCACTTCAGAGGAAAAAAGGGAGAGGCTGAGATTTATGTCCAAGGAAATTAGGTATACATACATATTCAGTAGGTTATAGGAGAATCTTACGAATATTTGTGAGTCAACATATATAAACAGAATGAACATGTATGTAACATAAAACCCATGTTTACTTTGGGGTGGAGACAACATTAAGATACAGTAAAATTTAGACCACACACATCAAAAGGTGAAGCAGGGACATGAAAGTAATCAATGCTCAGCCTCTATAAATCAGCCAGAACCGGCTTGTGGTTTCTTAGAAGAAAGTTACTGAAATCAGTCTCTTGTCCAGTCAAGAGCTGTAATATGCCTTGTGGAGCAGGAGGTCAGTTAGTCAGTGTCTGGTGGTGGGTGAGCTGCAATTGTTTCAATATTGCTTATCTGGAGACCGGGGCTTGTTTTGCTGGTAGAGAAAAAGAAAAACCTTGAGACAGTTAGAACATAGTTTATTCTTTAACTGTAGGGGCTGTAGGACTTAACCCTTGTCTACCACCGCCTTCGGTCTTGTTTATAATTTGGTATCTTGTTACCACAAAGAGTCCATTCTGTCAGCTTATGATCTCTATTTTAGCAGCATATAGTAAGAGCAGCTTTTTCTATATTCGCATAGAATGCACTTCCTCCAGTTCAAACTTCCGAATCATGAATTATTGCTGAAAGGAAGGGAAGGGGCTGAGAAGGTTAGGACCAAGTTAGCAGACCACAGTATATCCTTTGGGATAATAAATGTTGTTTTACATAAGAAAGAGACCCACGGTCAAATAAGTGTGTAAAATACTAGATTAAATGTATTTCTTTTTTTTTTTTTTTTTTTTTTTTGAGACGGAGTCTCGCTCTGTCGCCCAGGCTGGAGTGCTGTGGCCGGATTTACTGCAGGATATTTTTCAGAAATTTTAGAAAGCAAATATATATTGTGACTCTTCAAGTTAAAGCTACACTTACAGCATTTCTCACATTTATTTCCCATGAAAACTTTTTTTTCCACAGTGACTTGCAGAGCAACTATTCCACAGAACATACTTGGGAAAACACTAAACTGGAATACCAATGACCTCCCCAAGAAGTCTCCATGAGTTAGAATGGTAGACAGCTGTTGGACGTCTGGTTTTTCAATGTGGCAAAATATTTGGGGCTGTCTTCCTCAGGAGGGGGATAGGAGTGGCCTTTTGAAACAGAGCAAAGAATTAATTTGACAAGGAGGACACACTTACATTATGTTTCAGATGCTCGACATTATTTAATTCTCAAAATTGTTCTCTCAAATAGATACCGGTTATCCCCACTTTATAAGCAACAAAGCTGACATTCACGAATTAGTCAAATGCCACCTCCAAGCTCGCATAGCCAGGAAGTGATAGCACTGATATTTGGAGCCAAATCTTCTTTAGTATAGTACAGTGAAGAACCCAAGCCCAGTAGCAGGGCAGCCAGCAGGGGCTCTGGAAGAACTGATTTTGTTTTCATGGTCACTAGAGTAGTTAATAATGAGGAGTGAGAGTAGCAGGTAGTCTGCTCTCAAATAGTGAGCAGAAGAAAGTCCCCAGTATCATCTTTTGATGATGGGCAGGGGATAATCCTTCTTTGAAAGATATACGGTCAGGAAAAATTGGGAAATTCGTTTTGCTAGAAGCTCAGTTGCAAATACAGAATACTCAAAGATGTTGTGGGTTCAGGTTCCAGACCACTGCAATAAAGTGACTGTCACAATAAAGCAAGTCACACAAATGTTATGTTTTCCCAGTGCACATAAAAGTTACATTTACATGATACTGTAGTTTTTTTAAGTGTGCGGTAGCGTCATGTCTAAAAAAAGTACATACTTTAATTTAGAAGTAATGTCCTGCTAAAAAATGCTAATGATCATCTGAGCCTTCAGTGAGTCATAATCTTTTTGCTGGTGGGGGGTCTTGCCTCTATATTGATGGCTGCTGACTGATTATCAGCGTGGTGGTTGCTAGAAGTTGGAGCAGCTGTGGCAATTTCTTAAGTAAGACAACAATGAAGTTTGTTTCAGCTATTGAATCTTCCTTTTATGAAAGATTTCTGTGTTTGATAGCATTTTGCCCACAGTATAACTTCTTCAAAATTGGAGTCGATCCTCCCAAATCGTGCCACTGCTGTATCAATTAGGTTTGTTGTCATTTCAACAATGTTCACTCACTATTTCTAACACATCTGCAGTGCTTGTCCCCGCTGAAGTCTTGAACCCAAAGTCATCCAGTATGGTTGGAATCCACTTCTTCCAAATTTATGTTAATGTTGACAGTTTGATCTCCTCTCATGAATCACAAGTGTTCATTTTTATTGTTACTATTTTATTTTGTTTGAGATTCAGGAGTACATGTGTAGGTTTGTTACATGGAGGGATTTTGCATAATGGTGAAATTTGGGCTTCTAGTGAACAAATCACCCAAATATTGAACATTCTACCCAATAGGTATAAACCATGAAATCAACCCTCACCAACCCCTCATCCACCCTCCCCCATTTTAGAATCCCTAGTGTTTGCTGTTTCCAACTTTATGTCCGTGTGTGCCATTGTTTAGCTCCCACTTGTAAGTGAGAAGACACAGTATTTGATTTTCTGTTTCTGAGTTATTTCACCTAGGATAATGGCCTCCAGCTCCATCCATATTGCTGCAAAGGGCATAAGTTCATTCTTTTAAAAGGCTACATAGTATTCCATGGTTTGTATATACCACATTTTCTTTATCCAATCAAACATTGATGGACACTTAGATTGATTCCATGACTTTGCTATTGATGAACATACATGTTCTCAATGGCATCTAGAATGGTAAATCCTTTCCAGAAGGTTTCCATTTATCCAGATCCATCAGCAGAATTACTATCCATGGCAACTAGACCCTTTCAAAGTTTATTTATTAAACAGTAAGACTTGGAAGTCAAAATTACTCCTTAATCAATGGGCTGCAGAATGGATGTGATGTTAGCAGGCAAGAAAACCACATTGATCTCCTTGTACATCTGCCTCAGAGCTCTTGGGTAACCAAGTGCATTGTCAATTAACAGTAATATTTTGAAAGAAATCTTTTCTGAGCAGTAGGTCTCAACAGTGTGCTTAAAATATTCAGTAAGACACGATGAAAACAGATGTGCTGTCTTCCTGGCTTTATTGTTCCATTTATAGAGCACAGGCAGAGCAAATTTAGCATAATTCTTCAGGGCCCTAGGATTTTCTAAATGGTAAATGGACATTGGATCCAACTTAAGGTCACCATCTGCATTAGCCTCTAACAAGAGAGTCAGCCTGTCCTCTGAAGGTTTGAAATCAGGTATTGATTTCTCCTCTCTACCTGTGAAAGTTCTAGATGGCATCTTCTTCCAGTAGATGACTGTTTTGTTTACATTGAAAATCAGTTGTGTAGTGTAGCCACCTTCATCAATGATCTTAGCTAGCAATCAATAACACTTGCTGCTTCACCTTGCACATTTATGTTATGGAGGCTGCTTCTTTGGCTTCATGAATCAAACCATTGTTGGCTTTCAACTTTTCTTCTGCAACTTCTGCACCCCTCTCAGCCTTCATAGAATTGAAAATCTAGGTCCTTGCTCTGGATCATGTTTGGCTTAAGGCAATGTTGTGGCTGGTGTGACCTTCTATCCAAAACTCTAAAACTTTTTCCATCTCAGCAGTAAGGCTGTTTTGCCTTCTTATCATGCGTATGTTCACTGGAGTAGCACTTGCAATTTTCTTTAAGAACTTTTTCTTCGCATTCACAACTTGGCTAACTGGTGCAAGAGGCCTAGCTATTGGCCTATCTCAGTTTTCAACATGTCTTCACCACTAGGCCTAATCACTTCTAGCTTTTGTTTCAAAGTGAGAGATGTGTAACTCTTCCTTTCACTTGAACACTTAGAGAGGTCATTGTAGGGTAATTACTTGGCCTAATTTCAATATTGCTGTGTCTCAGGGAATAGGGAGCCCTGGGGCAAAGGAGAAAGACGGGGGAACAGCTGGCAGCTGCTCAGTGAGGCAGTCAAGACACATACAACATTTACTAATTAAGTTCACTGTCTTCTGTGGGTTTGGTTCATGGTTCCCCAAAACGACTACAATGGAACATCAAAGATCATTGATCACAGACAACCATAACAGATGTAATAGTAATGAGAAAGTTTGAAATATTGTGAGAATTACCAAAATGTGACACAAAGTCACCAAGTGAGTACATGCTATTGGAAAAATGGCGCCGACAGACTTGTTGATGCAGGGTGTGCCTTCAAAGTAAAAAACAATATCTGCAAAGCACAATAAAGCAGAGCACAGTGGAATGAAGTATGTCTCTAAAGGAAACCTGTATGCAAGCAAGAGGCAGAGATCAAAGGGAGTCAGTCCTACTTAAATAGTAAGTAATGTCTAAGAAGAAGATAGGGCACGTGCCTTTCTCTTGTCCTTGGAGCTATTTATGGAACTCCCCGCTGGAGGAACATAGACTCTTTCCTTCAAGCTAGAATTAGCATGTCTGCAAAAGGATTTAGGTGATCTTCTGCTAGTGGAGGAGTAGGGCAGTCCACGTGGACTCCCATGAAGGGAGCAATTTGCACCCAACTTAAATTTGATCTGGACACGATAAGCCAAACTTTTGGAAACTTAATCCTTTGGCAGGACCTGTGGGTTAGGGGCCCAAGACCTGATGGGCATGCTGTTTAGAGAAGCCAAAAATCAGCAGTTGAAAAGAGAAACTGACTTTTGTTGTGGTTGGAACTAAAGCAATGGACCATGCCAAGAGGCCCATGGGATGGCCAGTAGCTAGTCAGGGACAGGATTCTGAGGCTGTGTGTCAGAAGAATTGGATGCTGGCAGCCAACTAGGATACATAAAATAGTAGAATGGAGAGAAGTCATGCGCCAGAGTAGGGTCTTCCTAAAATGAGAGCCTCTCCAGCCATCGGGGAGGTTAGAGGTAGGCATTTGGTAGCAGCAGAAAAATACAGACGGGTGTATTTCTATTGTGAAAAACTATAAGGCAGAACACTCTGAGAGGCCCTCTGCTTAGTCCTTCTGCCCCACATTGAAGGACTTAACATTATTCTAATTCTGAAAAATTAAAATCCAAAGTTAGCATTGGTTATTCCTGGGGAGTAAGATTATGGGCGGTTTTTATTTTGCTCTTTGTAACTTTCTTTATCAATTCTTTATCAAGGTTACTGCCATGGATTTGGATTCTTTTCATCATCAATTGTTTTAATTGGAAGAAGGCAGAGCCTTTTTTTGTAATGAAAGACCTAAACGAAGTGAATTTTAGAGAATAAGTGATACAAATGTCTGGCCTTTTTGTGTGTGTATGTGTGTGTGTGTGTGTGTGTGTGTGTGTGTGTGTACACATACATAGAAAGAGAAAGAAGAAAAAAACAGGCAAAGAACATTGCACTTCAGGAAGACTTAGCACAGCCCAGAGAAACTATCCCACGGAAGAGGAAGGAAGTTTCAGGGCTGGTTGAACCCTCTGAAAAAGTGCCAATAGGGAAAAATATTTGAAGATGGCCTTGGCTATGTTTTCTATTCTATGGTCTTCTACATCACTTCTCCAACTCATGGGAACCAATTCACACAGCCAAGATACAGAAGCTAACTTTGACTATGCTCTCTACCCCCCTAAATTCCCTCCTTTGGTACATCCCCTTTTCAAAAACCTTCCCTATAGTTCCTTCTACTTAAAGCCACTTCCTCCACCGAAGAATATGTTTACCAAGTTCCTTGTTCAAGGCAGGGAAACCTTTATACAGTATCTTTCCTACGCCCCATAGTTGACTGAATCTGTGAGACCCAGGATTAGCCTTCTACCATCAATCCTGACCACATGCTCAGCAGCATGGTGGTCACTGGAATAGGAACCACTGGAATGTCCCTGGCACCTGTTGCCCTAGCTTGGGCCTTCCTTCCCTCCTTCAGATAGCTCTCTCACCCCCACTCCCCATCTCCTCTGCAGCTCAACTTAAAGGCCAGAGCAGGTGAGGTCTGCAACAGCGCCCCAATGGATAGATCTGAAAACTGGAGGGCACAAAGGCTTCTCTGCCCCCTGACCCACATAATCCACTACCTAATTGACCCTCACTCTGTGGACAGAAGGCCTATCTGGCTACTGCAGCTTCCCCAATACCACTCATGTCTATTCTGCCTCTCTCCCGGCTTCCTCCTGCTCTTCTGTACTTTGTGCCCAGGAGGGCTTTCCTGTCCGTTCCGTCCACAATGGCCCCTTTCTGTTCTTCAGACATTCCATCATGCTCCCCCTCAACCCTGGATGCCAGTCCTCCACATGCCCACACAGTTAACTCCTGCACCCCCAAGGTATTTTTCAACCCTCACCCCTGACTTCCGGCATCCCCCATTTTGGAATCCCCAGTGTCTATTGTTTACAACTTTATGTCCATGTGTACGCATTGTATATCTCCCACTTATAAATGAGAACATACAGTATTTGATTTTCTGTTTCTGAGTTATTTTACTTAGAATCATGGTCTCTAGCTCACTGAAAAAGTGAGACCTCCCCAACCACATGCCCCAGCACTTCTCTTCCCATCCTCACTTATTTCTCTTTTGCATTTATCACTATCTGATACTTTTCTTGTGTATTTTTTTTTTTTTTTGAGGCGGAGTCTCTCTCAGTGGCCCAGGCTGGTGTGCAGTGGCGTGATCTCGGCTCACTGCAAGCTCCGTCTCCCGGGTTCACGCCATTCTCCTGCCTCAGCCTCCCAAGTAGCTGGGACTACAGGTGCCCGCCGCCACGCCTGGCTAATTTTTTGCATTTTTAGTAGAGACGGAGTTTCACCGTGTTAGCCAGGATGGTCTCGATCTCCTGACCTCGTGATCCACCCGCCTCAGCCTCCCAAAGTGCTGGGATTACAGGCATGAGTCGCCGCGCCTGGCCATATATATATACAAGCCCATAGCAGTGCTTGTTCACTGCTATATGTTTTGCACCCTGTTGGGCACAGAGTAGGTGCTTATTCAGTGTGGGTTGATGACTGCAGGATGAATGAATGCCTACAGGGGTAAATGGATTTGGATTTTGTTCTAAGAACAAAAGCATTTCCAGGTTCAAGTACCTGACTTGCAAATGACTTTTGGAATAAATTTTTTGGAGATTGGATACTGTCTGTTATAAAGAGTTATTCAAGTCCAAGGTATCAGATCTTTTCCAACACTTGCTTGTTAATCCTTGAAAGCACACATGAAAGCAGCAGCCCCAGGTCCTTTACTGTCAGCAGCTGAGTGTGTGAGCCTTGCCCAGCTTCTGATCTTTGATCCTCACATTTTGTTTGTACTTTTCACTCAGTTTCACACAGTGACACTGACTGCCAGGTAACTGTCTCTCAGGACATTTGTGCTTTGAGTCTGTGCAACTCTGGGCCATCTCTACAGGCTAAAAGATATGCCTGTTGATAAGAGGAGGAGCCCTGCAGCAGGAGTCCAGTGCCAGCTGACCTGGAAGCAACCTGATCTCCAGAAAGCATCCCCGGTATACTCAAATGGGCCTTCCAGATGAGCATCCCCGGTATACTCAAATGGGCCTTCCAGATGAGCCCTGTAAGGATATGCGTGATAGCAAAAGCTCAGGAGCAAGCTCCATGCACAGCCTTTTCATGTTACTGTTGTTCTTAACTTTTGACTTATTCTTTTTAGGGATCAGCCTTTCTTTGACTATGAACCTAAACAAAAGAAAGAGAAGTTTCTTGGGCCCCTAAAAACAAGTCATAATGCTTTCTGAAACTGAGTCTCTTCTTGTGCTTCTGAAAACTGAGTCTTAGTGCAAAGAAATCCCTCTGTATTTTCTTAATTTCCATCTTGATTCTCAATGTTGAAGATAAAATAGCTGTTGCTTTGTGTCTGTGCAGAGTGTGGCAAAAAGAGAGGAAACAGAAAAAGATCAAAGGACCTTCTCACTCACCTTTAAAATCTCTTTTCCTTAAGGTATCCTTGAATATCGCTCTTAATTGTGCCCTAAAACATTTCTCTGCAACTGATGCTATCCAGCCAGTGGTTTTTTAGTAGCACCTGTAATTCAAATGCATATAATCCAGAATCCAGCCCTAACTTCTCACCTGAGTTTCTTGTCCAACTAAACACCCCACAGGTACTTCAGACTCACTAGATCCAAGTCTAACTCATTATCTTTGCACCAAAACAATATTTTTTAATTAAAATTTTAAAAAATTGTAAATAAAAAAGGCTAGCTGTATTGGAATGGAGCCTGGCTAATGACCTTGTCTTTTCCCACTCACCCAAACTAAGCATTTAAAAACCAAACTTGACTCCCCACTCTGGCTTTATGCAAATTCCATCAGCCGCTGAGTCACTGTTTGACCCCACTCCAAGCTTCCAAACCTTCTCAGGAACCATGCTGATATCAAGACTGGGTCCTGTGGAGTATCTAATATATGTGACACTCGGAGGAGTCATTCTTTAACACCTCCAACGACAAAATTGTTTTCAATAATGGCCATGAGTATGATGAAAATTATGTCTTTATAATACATGTAATTCACAATATCATACATAATTATAGATTATATATACACACAATATAGATTATATATACATATATATGTGTATGTATGTACACAAATAATGCTCAGAAAAACAAAGCAGTGAAAATGTTCTTTTAAACTAAATATGTATAATCTTATATATAATTATATACGTTTTTAAAATAACAAAAAGGAAATGCCCACAACCATTTTTTTTTAATTTTTATATCTACTGAAATGGCTGAACTTTGATCCTTTGGTTACAGTCTGATATATTAATATTTACATAAGTGATAGTCAATAACTAGGTTTTAATAAAACTAAAATGTCTGCAGAGGTATAGTTTAGGCAATCACTTTTTAAATTTTTTAAATGAGATGGACTCTTGCTATGATGCGCAGGCTGATCTCAAACTCCTGAGCTCAAGTCGTGCTCCCACCTCGGCCTCCCAAAGTGCTGAGATTACAGGCATGAGCCACTGCGCCCGACCTAATTTAGGCAATTACTAATGTGAGATTTTGTTTTGTTATTTGTTCTTTTGTTTGAAGACAAATAATTAATTAACAACTGAAAATAATACATTGCAATTTTAAAATGTTATTCATATTCAGAAAATACTTCATGTATGAAATAAAATTTGCACTTATAAAACAAAAATATTACACTTCACAGTTGGCAAACATTTTAAATTTTAAATTAAAAAGTTTTTAAATTGTGATTGGGTCACACTGAATGGTGAAATTAAATGAATTCAAATCCTGTTTCTTCATCTTTGCAATCACTGTGCTATCATTGTTTCTTTCTAATCTACATAGAAATATGTCTCACCACAGGGGTTGAAGACTCAACTGCACCCAAAGCAAGATCCAGTGTTCCCAAACTGTTAGAAGCTCTTGAAATGGATGTGGGTAGCCAAGGCTATTGTGCCAAGGGTTCTTAGAATCAACCTCCACATAGAACATTTATCAAAAGATAAATAGCACAGGACAGAGGACCAGAAAAAAGAAAGTCACGTAGAGAAAGAAATCAGGAGACCTTGCATTTGTAACTTGACTATACGTTTGCAATATACTCCCTACTTCGAACAATTTAGTAAAAAAATTTCTTTCTTACAAACACAGTTTCCTCCTGAAAGGAATTTTGATGTATTCTATTTTCTGATGTCTTACTATTTTGGATGTATATCCACGTTATAGGTAACAAGATGTTTTGTTTATAAATAAATGTAGAAGAAAAATAGATTTTTTTAGAAGCAAATTCTCGTTGTTATTATATCTTTTGAAACTTCCAAATCCAATTTTGTTATGCATTGCCACCACGACGCTATTGCTTCCGTAGAACAGGATGCCCTCAAAGAGTGAAAGGGTTACCATGAGTCTAGAATGACCTGGAGGTGCCAGATTATGCACTTAACTCCTAGCATTTCTCAAGCAGCTACTACATGTCGAAGACTCTGCTAAGGGATTTGCAAATTCTAACTTATTTTTAAATCCCACAACAGCTCTGAGGTAAGTGCTGTAAACATAATTTTGAAGATGAGGATGTCAAGAATTCAAGAGATTAAATGAGTTACCTGAAGTTACACCTAAGAAAAACAGCAAAGCTGAGACCGGAGCCGAGGCCATCTGGCTGAAGACCCTGAGCTCTTAGCCATCATATTACACTGACTTTCTGTTCCAGATATGCCAGCTACTTCTATCTTTATATCAGTATCTCCTAGGCAGCAATTTTATACTCTGGCCTTTTGTCATTTTTACAGAAGCACTAATAATGATGCACACAATTATTTTGTGCAAAAAAATCAAAATTTTTGTTTTAATAGTTTTTATTAAAATATTAATAGTTCATGATAAAATATTAATAGTTACTTCATAATAGCTTAAGTAACTATTAAATATACAAGATAAAAACGTATTAGAAGTAAATATCAATGGTATAAATCAAATTATTTACTCTTTATGGACAAATATTACTTATTGCTAAAATAAAACTGGGTTCAGCATTATCTATTTTTCATTTTGATAGAATTAAGTACTGAAAAAACTTGTTGACAAATAGAAATGGAAAGGCTCTTGGTTATAATAAAGCTACTCAACTCGTACTCCTCATAAAATATGTCAAAAAATAACATAGTGAACTACAGCAAATATGATTTTTGCTAACAGCTTTGTTGAGCTGTAAGTAACATACCATAAATAATGCATAAAGTTCATTGGTGTTTGTTCACAGAGTCATGCGACCATCCACAACTACGTAAGTTTAAAAAAAATTTATCACCCAAAAAAGAAACTCTGTACGTATTAGCAGTCATTCTTCATTCTCCCTGCCCATGGAAATCAGTAATCTACTTTCTGTCTGTATAGATTTGCCTATTCTGGACATTTTATATAAATCAAATCACGCAATAGATGGCCTTTTGCTTTTTGCTTCCTTTACTTAGCATAATGTTTTCAAAGTTCATCCATGGTGTAGTATGTACCAATACTTTATTCATTTTTGTGGAATGGATACACCACATTTGTTTATCCAGTTTATGAATTGATGGACATACGGGTTGTTTCCTCTCTTGTGCTATTATGAAAAGTGCTGCTATGAAAATTACCCATTTTCGTGTGTAAATATATGTTTTGTTCTCTTGAGTATATACCTAAGAGTGGAATTGCTGGCTTGTATGGTAACCTTATGCTTAACTTTTTGAAGAACTGCCAAACAGTTTTCCAAAGTAGCTGCACAATTTTACATTTTTCCAGGAATATATGAGGGTTTCAATTTCTCCACATCCTCACCAACACTTTGTGGCCTGTCTTTTTATTATAGCCATTCTTGTGGGTGTAAAGTGGAATCTCACTGTGGCACGGATTTGCATCTCTTTAATGACTAATGATATTGGACATCTTTTCGTGTGCTTACCATCCATTTGTATATTTCCTTTACCAAAATGTCTATTGTGATAACTTTGCCTACTTTAAAAGTTGGTTTTTATTTAAGTATTCTTTTTATAATATGGGTACAAATTCCTCATCGGAAATATAATTTTAAAATATTTTCATCCCTTTGGTGTTTTGTCTTTTCACTTTTCTCAATGGTGTCTTTTAAAGCACAAATGTTTTTTAATGTATCTATTACTATCCAATTTACCTATTTTTTATTTTGTCACTAGTGCTTTTGCTGTCCTTAGAAACCATCCTCTCTAATCAAAGGTTATAAAGATCTAATCTTATGCTTCTTCT
Organism: Theropithecus gelada; assembly: GCF_003255815.1. Lineage (NCBI taxonomy): Eukaryota > Metazoa > Chordata > Mammalia > Primates > Cercopithecidae > Theropithecus > Theropithecus gelada. Next base: position 96,622,839 of record NC_037683.1, read on the forward strand.
AAAAGTTTTGAAATTTTATTACACCCAAGGTCTATAATTTATTTTGTTAATTTGTGTATACAGTGTGAGAAATTGGTCCAACTTTATGATTTTGCTCGTAGATACCAGTTTTTGAAAAGACTATTCTTTCCCCTTAGAATTGTCTTGGCATCTTGTTCACTATCAATTGCTCACAAATACATAGTTTTATTTCTGGACTCTCAGTTTTATTTTATGAATGTTTATGTCTATCCTGATGTTGGTACCACACTGTCATGATTACTGCAGCTTTGCATTAGGTTCTGAAATTGGGAAGTGCAAGTCCTTCAACTTTGTTCTTTTTCAAGATTATTTTGGTTAGTCTGGACCTTTTGCATTTCCATATAAAATTTTAGGACCAGTTTGTCAATTTCTACAAAACAGGAAGCTGACATCTGCGAGGGATTGCCTTGAATCTGAAAATCAATTTCCGGAGTATTGCTATTTGTTTAGGTCTTCTTTTTTTCAGTGAAGTTTTGTTGTTCACAATGTACAAGTCTTGTTACAGTCAGCAGCTAGTAAGACACAAACAGGGCAGGAGACACCAGGAATGTCAGGCAAACATCAGGTGATGATCAGGCGGTTCTTACTGTCTTTCTAAAATAATCGGTCACAGCCAGCACCAGGGAAAGACAATTTGCCAATAGATAGAAAAACCTGAAACTGGCAATCAGCAGCTTCCTAAAAAGATCTCAGGAGTTGGGCAAGAGGGCTCAATCATGCACAATAAGAGACAAAATGGTGGAGTTTAATGGGTACATGACCTTCCTCTAGAAACTGGTAAGGGAATGCCTCAAGTGAACATGTGTGCAATTTCAGTAAACACACTGCACATGCAGCCACACCATGCATGCAGATAGCTCAGCCCAAGGGAAGAATCAGGGGAGAAGTAATGCAAGACCCCAGAAGCACGCCAATGTATAAAACCCCAAGTCAAAAGGTCAAACAGTGCACTTGATCTCGCAAGTCCCCTGCTGGGCCATCTTCCAAGTGTACTTTACTTCCTGTCATTCCTGCTGTAAAGCTTTTAAATAAACTGTCACTCCTGCCCTAAATCTTGCTAGGTCTCTCGCTCAGTTGAATTCAAGTATGATCACTGTGGAGTTTTCAGAATCTTTACTAGATTGAGGATTTTTTTTCTATTCATAGTTTATTGTTTTTTTTAATTGTGAAAGAGTGTTGGATTTTGTCAAGTGCATTCTCCACATCTATTGAGAGGATCATGCAATTTTTGTCCTTTATTCTACTAACATGGTATATTTCACTGATTGACTTTCATGTGTTAAACAGCCTTGCATTCCTGGGATAAATCCCACTTGATCAAGATATATAATCCTTCCCATATGTTGCTGGATTTAGTTCAATTATAATTTTTTTCTTAGGGATTTTTTTCATCTATAGTCACAGGATACATTGGTCTGCACTTTTGTTTTCTTATAATATCTTAGGTTTTGGCATCAGAGTGATACTGACCTCAGAGCACAGGGAATTGCCCCCTCCCTTCTGTTTTTGGCAGTTTGCGAAGTGCTGTTTGTTTTTTAAAAGTTTGGTATAATTCACCAGTGTAGCTATCATCACCCGCACTTTTCGCTGAAGAAATAATTTTGTTATTACTAATTCAATCTTTTACTTGTTCTAGATCTATTGCAGTTTTCCGTCTCTTTGTAAGTTAGTTTAGTTTGTGTCCCTCAAGAAGTTTTTCTGTTTTGTCTAGGTTAGATAAATTGTTAATATACAACTTTTCATCGTGTTTCCTTATATTCCTTTTTATTTCTGGAAGGTCTATAATGGCATCCTCTATTTCATTTCTGGTTTTAGTAAGTTTAATACTCTCTTTTTTTCTTGGTTAATCTAGCTAAAGACTTGTTCATTTCATTGACATTTTTCATTTTAAAGAACGAACTTTTGGTTTTATAGATTTTACCCATTGTTTTTCTATTCTCTTAATCCCCAATGTAACAAAATTGAGAGGTGAGACCTTTAAAAGCTGATTTGGTCCTGAGGGCTCTGTTCTCAGGAATATATTCATGTTGTTATCAAAGGAGTGGTTTCCTGATAAAAGGATGATTTGGGCCCTGTTCCCTTCTCTGTCTCTCATCTGTGTGATGCCTTCAACCATGCTGTGATGCAGCAAGAAGGCCCTCAACAGATGTGTCCCCTCAATATTGAACTTCCCACTTGATCACGGTATATAATCCTTCCCACATGTTTCTGGATTCAGTTTGCTGAGTTCAGCTTCCAGAACCATGAGCCAATAAATTTCTGTTCTCTATACATTACCCACTCTCAGGTATTCTGTTATAGCAACATAAAATGGACTAAGATAAGGAAGTGCTCTGCTCCACAAAGTCATTCAAGGTTCTAAGTTTCTGGCAGCTCTGACATCCTCAACTGGGAGCTTAAAGGTCACTACAGGTGTTGACATTTAGTGACAGATGGAGGCTGACAACTAGCTAAAGGCTTGGAGGCAATAAAATTACTTACCAAATTCTATTGGCCAAGACTCAGGGATATAGCCATATCGAACTAAATAGGGTGGGGGAGAACTTGGAAATGTAGTCTAATCTTAAGGCAGGAAGAAGAGGAAATGGTTTTGATGATTAGCTGCCAGCCTCTGCCATAAGAAATTTGCAGAAGTGGGGGATTTGGAGTGAAATGTGTACAATGTATCTCCAGGCCTCTTGAGACAGGCAGAGATGTGGGAACATCTGACCCGTTGGGGCAGACTTTCTGAAAGGCAGCTTCTTAGTTGTGATTCCTTGCACTCATTGATCATATTTGGTTCACATTACAGTTTATGTTCTGGGAAGAGTGTGCATGGAACATTTGGCTTTAAACAAATGCCCAGAAGACTGACACTTCTCATTATAAATGATCAAGTTGACTTTCTGTGAAACTAAGTCTTCAGTGTATTTAGTGTAAGTCAGTTGCTCATAGTTAAGCTGATCATTAGTGTTCTGTATGCGCAGATCATAAATGCTAAATTCAGCAGTATGAATGTAAAAACAGCATTGAGATTATTCTGTCTTCCTACCTCACATTAAACAAGAAATTAAGTATTATTAATGGTAAACAAATTGAGTCTGGTGCAGTGGCTCACGCCTATAATCCCAGCACTTTCAGAGGCCAAAGTGGGTGGCTCACTTGAGGTCAGGAGTTCAAGATCATCCTGGCCAGCATGGTGAAATCCTGGTCTACTAAAAATACTAAAATTAGCTGGGCATGGTGGCATGTGCCTGGAATCCTAGCTACTGAGGAGGCTGAGGCATGAGGATCGCTTGAACATGGGAGGCAGAGGTTGCAGTTAGCCAAGATCACACCAATGCACTCCAGTCTGGAGAACAAAGCGAGACTTTGTCTCAAAAAACAAACAAACAACAACAACAATGAAAAAACCCAAATTGAGTATGTAGCATTAATGCCAGAAGGTTCACACAAAATACTCTTCTCTGTAATTTATAATCTCACATCAAAACACGACGTCATGAATTTTGGTAAATTTTAATCTGACTCTTGATGGGAAGTAGAACAACTATAGAGCAACAATTCTTCCCTATTTTATTTTGTCAACACTATAGAGAAACATACTAGAGGAGTTGTTGAGAGAAGGTATCTAGTTAATCAGGCAAAGTCTTACAGGTCAAGTGCCTGGAACAGTCCTAGTTAACACTTGTTGCTATGACATCGCCATTAAAACCATCCCCTTTTACTCCCCAAAAAGTTCAGGTTTGAATGATAAATTATATGGTAACCCTATGAGCTGGGAGCAGTGCCTTTATGTGGCCCCCCCGCCTTCAGGGTCTGGTTCACAACCTGGCAGAACCAGAAAATCAGTGTGTCAGGAAACTCAGGCTGATTGAGGAGAGGAAGGGAGTTGATTCACACCAAGGAAATTCCAAGAAGACTGATGCTTAAATCAGAACACAAACTTCCTAACTTATGAAGAATGTAGCTGCCAAGGGAAGTAGAAACTAATGTTAGTTTGTGTGTTCTCACCCTTGAAGGGTGGTCTCCTTGGAAAGACAATGATCATAATCATAAGTCTGTGGGTAAGAGGAACCAGGCAATGGGTGTTTTCTGGAGAAGCTGCTAGAATTTGCAAGCCATGTTTCAGTACTTGGTACCCAAAGACAGCATACATTTGTCCTACTAACAGTTTTCCTTTATAACAATGAAAATGGCCTCAGTTCCCTTTCCAGAGAGATATTTGGAATAAGTATTAGCTAAAGGTAAAGAATAGGGATGTGTGATTCCAACTAACCTTCTGTTCTTTACTAATAATAACTGATAAGCTCTCTCACCCATTGGCAAGAACTGTCAGGGCTGATGTCAGTGGCAGACCATCCCCTGATGCCTGAGGTTCAGCCAGGAGCATCCTTCTCCACTATCTCCTTACTTGTAACATTGGAGGTTGCAGAGATCCAAAATATTCACTGCCATCCCTGCCACCACCCCAGTTCCCAGTAGATAATAGATACAATGGCCAGGAGAGGGTTAAAAGCAGCTTTATTAATGGATTGGAGAGCACAGCTGGGATCTGAGGCCTAAGCAAGGTTCCTTTCTTCTTCTCTGAAGTGACGGCTGCTGAGCCCACTGGGTGGGGCCCACCGAACTTACCCACCCAGTCACAGACGGATGCTGGAACATGGAGAGCCGAGTCTTGGCTGAGCTCACCACGGGCAGTTTCTGCTGGGTCTGTTTACTGCATGGAGACTGGCGGCCCAAATGCAGGTCCAAGAGAAAAGGAGAGAGGGAGAGAGAAAAGAAGCAGGAGGACAAATAAGCAGAGACCTTCAGCACATTGTCTCCACCCTGTAGAGAATGGCCCAGAGGGACTCAAGCCCCATCAACCACAACCATCCCAGAAGTCACCCCAGGGGTGGAAGCCTCTCCCCAGTACTTTTTCTCCAGGGTGGGAATGTTGGTAGGAGAGTCTTCCTCTCTTTGGCTAAGGAGAAAATGTAGGAATAAAGCAAGAGTTTCCTCCAGGCAGTGACATTGGGTCAGGAGTTCAATGAACTGCTCAATGAGTAAGTGGCCAAGCGCCATTTTGTGTGAGCCTTTTGGGTCAACAGACGCTAACCCAAACAAAGGCACTGGCTTGAGATACTGGAGTCAGAACTATAGGTCCATAAGCCACCTCACATCTGAATGCTAATCACTGAATTCCTTTTCTTGCCTGTCATCTACAGCCTGTACTTCTAAGGACTGCTGGATAAGGCGTGAGGCCACCATAGCTAAGGGCCAATTCTGCTTGACTTCTATTGTATTCCTACAATTAAGAGAACTCCCCCACCCCTTTTGTTCCACTCCAAGTAACACCTTTTGGTTTAACTATCAGGTATGGAGTTGTTAGCTTTGCGCCAAACCTAAGTAGAAGACCTGTCAAGGCTACGCTGGGCAGAGGAGAGACTAGAAGTGGAATCATGACTAGCCTGACCAACATGGAGGAACCCCACCTCTACTGAAAATACAAAAAATTGGCTGGATGTGGCAGTGCATGCCTGTAATTCCAGCTACTTGGGAAGCTGAGGCAGGAGAATCGCTCGAACCCGGGAGGAGGAGGTTGCAGTGAGCCGGGATCGCGCCATTGCACTCCAGCCTAGGCAACAAGAGCAAAACTCCATCTCAAAACATAAAAAATAAAAAATAAAAAGAAGTGGAATCATGAGATTCTTCCAGAGTGCATGAACAGATAGAGAAGTTTAATGGCAAGTGAAATAACAGAGTTGAGTCTCATGCAGCTCTCTCTGGCGCAGGAAGGCACCCTTTTCTGGCCAGTGGTGATAACATATGATTTTCTAGCACTCTGAAATCCATGCTCCTATCTGTCAGTCAGAATACCCCTCTTCTATTTTTTCTGTGCTTTTCTATTTCTCTGGTTAACTTAATATCATTAATTAGATCAAGGTTTCTTTTATGTTTGAGCACATTTTCAGTGCTAGTATTCCTGCTTTGGGCCTGGATGACTTCTGCAAAGGGTTAATCTAATCCACTACCTGGGATTTTTTTAATACTATCACCATTATATGTTGACCTCATTTCATGGTCCTAGAGGGAATCCTTTCATAGTTTCCAACAACCTGACTATGCAATTTTACTTTAAATAAAACTGAATGATTGCAAAAAATTTTACCCCAGAGTATTTTTATTAGGGATTCCTGCCACCATATTAACATATAAAACAATCTGGATGTTGACATAGAAATGCAGATTTCACCATACAAAGGTAAGGCTCCAATCACAGTAACATGGCCCCCATATCTCTAGTATTTCAATGAAATAAACTCATTATGAATTCACCCCGAGTTGTGTTTATAAATATTAGACAAACCACAAAATATATTCCAAATACATAACATTTTACAATATTTTTCAAGCACAGACAAATACACACTTTACCTACATTGTTTTCATGATCCAACTTGCATTAGCACTAAAGGCAAGATTGTGTGTGTATATGTATTTGCCATATAAGTGTGTGTGTATTATATATATTTATTTATATCCACAAATGTACACACAGTGGCATTTATGGAAAATTTAACCCTTTCAGGCTGTGGGTTTTACCCACCATAGTATCTGGCAGGGAAAAGAACCAATAATATGTCACAAATTCCTCAATTAGGGCAAAATAAGCACAATTATGCAAGAAAGGCATATATGTTGTGTCCATTCAAAGACACACATATATACAGATTCATATATAAACACATATACCGATAATATGGAATATACATATACTCACACACTTGCTTTAAAGTCTGTATCTCACTCTATAATATACTGTCCATCTCCAGAAGCAGTCTTTTCCCCATTCAATTCAGGCAACTGGTGACTATCTTCTAACAAAACTTAAATGGATGTTTCTAAAAGGCTCTGATTCTATGCTGAGCAAATGGCATTTCAAGATTCCGGTTTAACTTTTGATGGCTGTTTAAATTCAGCAGACCCTATCCTGTCAACTTCTTCACTTAGAAACATTTCTATTCAACAATGAAGTTTCCACCTAAGAGAAAAGAGATGTTAAAATAATATATTTATTACTCCTTAATATAAATCTGCATGGTTGGATTACATATGATATTTATCCTATCATATTTTTCAAGCATTTTACAATGGAAAATATATTATTTCCATAATTTAAAAAATATTATATGATATTATTTTGAAAGAGTGAGGGCCAGATGATTTGTCATAGTCAGAACTTTAGAGAAAATTATATGACGCATGATCAGAAGGGGACTTATTTTGTGCAGACTACACTGAAGTTGCCTGATGTCAGAAAGGATGACTTAGAAATCATATGAGAAAAGAAGGAGAAAAACACAAATTTGAATTTCAAAGCTAGCCATCTGCAAGCTTCCAAAATAAACTGTTGAGGATTCCAATCACAGAAAATATATTTCTAAATCAGTATCAAATTTCAGGTAGTAAACAATCTTTATTAAAAAGCAAAATAAATCACTGAAAGCATATAGGAAAGGAAACCCTTCAAACTTAACGGCAAATATATATTGTCATTTGCTCAACTGCAGGCTTCACGAACTGAATTTCAAAACTTATTTCCAAAATTAAATGTCCAGTGAAACACTCAGAGCTCCACTGAGGGAGTGGAAATGGAATGCCCAATTTAGAAATCATGCTAATGATAGGGTTGGAGTGTCATTAGTTAGAGAGAGTGATTACAAGTGGGCCCTGTATCTTTGTACATTAAGGCAGTGGAATGTTTTCAATCCACGGAGAAGCTCTATGCTCCATGGCATAAGCTCTAGACTCTTACCTTTCTCCAACATAACACAATATCAGTAGGTAGTCTGCATGGGAAGGCATCAGTACCTTGCTGATGGTACAATGCTCTAGTACTTTCCTTGATACCATTACATCGTTGGATTAAATCCTTTCCATCGTGGATTTAATGGTATCAAGGAAGGTACTAGAGCATTGGTCCCCTCTACAGTCTGGTTAGGGCCATGTCACTACTTTACCCAGGCTGAATTGGTATGTTATCTCGTGGGGCCTCTCCAGTTTCTCTATGGAAGTCAGATTTTAAAACAACTAGGAAAGGAAAGGAGTATAATGACCACCACAAAGGATGATCACGGACATGTATCAAAAAGCCATTCATTCTCTCTCTCTCTCACACACACACACACGCACACGCACACACACAGTCACATACAAACACACTTTGAAGTTTCTTCTATAGAATCACAACAAATGGCATGAGGGATCAAAATATTTACCTTAAAGTTTCTCCACTTTTATTTAGATCCACTTAAACATGTTCATGTTAACTCGGACAGCGAGTGCACTGCTCTTCACATCATCGAACACTGGCATCACCATCACTTTCATAAAATAGACCACTCGCCTGCCACCATTTGCCTGCCAGCCTCACCAGAACTCATTTTTGCCACTTTCCTTTTCTCCAGTTACTAATTGCCTTCACTCTTGGGTTAATGTACACTGATATGCAACTGACTAGCACATCTTTTACCTTTTCTCCTTTAAACTCTCACTTTCTTTTTAAAACATCTGCTTCTCCAGCCAAAATATACGGACAGAATACAAATGAAAATAACAAGTCCTCTTGTCCAAATACTTTGAAAAATGGACCACCCTGTGTCCACTTGATGCTCTCAGTTTCTACATCCTCCAGTTCCATCCTCTGTTTTAGCAGCTTACTTACTATAGTGTCTTTCTACCCATTTTCTATCTCATATGCAGATCATAACAAATTATGGTATTGTTCAGCCAAAAATATTTTTAAAAACAAAGTAGCGCCAAAACATTAAAAAATTTCTGATATACCATTTGTGCATTAGTCTTACAATTTGTACATGTAAATAACTCCAGGAGGCTTCTTTTTTTTTTTTTTTTGCTAAAAATTTACCAAAATAGTTTGAACACATAAAAATATTTTTAAAAAAACAAAACCAAAAACCCAGCATAAATTTAGTTGTATAGGCATTGGTTAGAGGACACTGTTTTCACTAAGGATTATATTCAACAACTTTCTCTTGGGTTTTCACTAAAATTCTGATTCTGAACCTTATAGCTTATAATGGTGCCAACTATTAGAAACTGGAAAATCTAATTCAGTCCAATGTATCATGTATTATGATATAATAGATAAAGGGTATGTCTACAATATAATAAAAAATAAACATATTTTTGGTTATTTAAAGACCATCTTCCTAACCTGTAACTAAAATAACTGTATTTGATTTAAATGTATCTAAGTGCAGTGAATTATGGAAAGCAAACTTAAAGGTTTGAATAATCAATTATGAGTAAGGAACACCTGTTGACAGCCCCGTGACCCTTCAGAACCAGGCATTTGCTGGAAAAAAAAATCACTAGCATTGAATATAGCCCTTAGTCATGTGAGAGATTAACTTTATGAGCAACCCAGCATGTAGAGGATGAGGTGGACTTTCCCAGCCACCCACTCCTTGAGGGGACAGTAGTATTCATAGTGAAACTGCTCAAACTCTGGTGTCTGGCGGATTTCGCATAAGAAGGAGAGATCAATACCTGACTCCAAAAGGAGGAGGAGCAGGGGAAATACAAAGAGCAGCAGTCCCAGGCCCACCACAAGGAGCCTGGAAAAACTCTTGACCAGTGGGTTCACCCGAATATGGCCAGTCAGAATGTCATAGCTCCACGACAAAGCACGGCGAGCCTCCTTCAGCTCCTCTTCCTCAGCAATCAGAAAGGCGTTTTCATCTGCTTCCAGATCCTCAAATGAATCTGTGTCTTCTCTTTCCAACTCAAGCCTGGAAGGACAGTCAAAGAGCATGTCAATCTCATCGTCGTCCACAGGAGTGGGGAGCAGGCTGGCACTTGGGTTGTACACTAGTTCAGAGATGGTTAAAGGTTCTTCTTTTATTTTATCTTCCTCTTCACTAGGGGGATCTTCATACTCCCGGGCTGCCTTCACTGGGGAGCTGGAGATCAAGGGAGCAGAAATGTTGTCCTCTTTAGGCAATGGAACACCTGTAAAGAGATATTTTTTTTTTCTAAATTTAAAATTTCAGATTTTCCCACAAAAATCTGCAGGAAGAAA